>NC_142080.1:3652500-3810000 GCF_059756535.1 Pantherophis guttatus
CCGAATCTACCAACGGGCTCTTGCATTCCAAGCCCCCCATTTCTCTCCGTGTGCCCAGGAGCCATGCAGTCTCCCAAAAAAAGCTTGATTTGCAACTTAAACCACGTCCACTTGCAACACATCTCCTTGGGGCTCCACCTCTCCAGGCACCCAGAACTTCAGGAGGACGCCAACACCTTGGGGCCATCAAGGGAACAAGTGGGTTGCCACGAATGCGAGGAACATGGAGGTCAACTGGTCCCAAGCCTGGTGGACGCCAACTCCAACAACCCATCGTTGACTTGCCGGTGTTGTGAGGCTCACCCGGTATCGTCTGAAGTCAAGCAGGGCCTCCAGGCTCCATCTTCCTTGACCAACCGCCCAACGGTCAACCATGAAGAAGAAGAAGAAGAGGTGGAGGAAGAAGAAGAAGAAGAAGAAGAGGAAGCATCAGACCAAACTTCTTCGTCCATCAGCAGCTGCTCGGATCTCAGCTTGGATGAGTCTCCCATCTCGGTGTACTGCAAGCCCTTCCCTGCTGAAGAGGCCCGAAGTCCAGAAAGCCAACCGAATATTGTCCCCTTGGAGGACACGCAGAACGTTCTGGTCCATCACCAAGAGAGAGGTCCAAACCTTAATGTCCCCATGGTTGAGCATCCTGAGGCCCATATCTGGGATAGTCCAGACAGTTTGTACAGCAGCAGCTCACCAGAATCTCCATTTGACAACTCTCCTCCTTGTCCGGAAAGCCAAGAAGGATCATCTCAGGTTGGGTCCATCAAAGTTCCTCCTCTTGTTCCGCCTCCTGTCCGCCCCTGCAGGGCACCTCCTGCAGTGCCGGTGGTCCCCCCTCGTGGGCTGGAAGTAGATTCCAACTGTAACGCACTCCCAGCCCGTGAGGTCAACAGTGTCTCCTTGGGCCAAGTGGACATCAACTCCAACCGAGCCACGCCGGCGAGGTCTCGTTTTGGAGGCGTGCCTCCTCCGATTCCCCCTCGGACCAAAAGGGGTCTTCAGGGGTTGAGAAGAAGTGAAGGGGGGAAGCCAGCTCCAGAGGTGGCGGTCCCTCCTGAACCTGTGGAGCACCAAGTCCACCGCAGCGAACCCCAAGGAGAAACATCTAAGAAGATCATCACCTCCTTCCATGAGTTGGCTCAGAAGAGGAAGAAGATGACATCCAAGAAGGACCAAAGCGATTGGTTGATTGTCTTTTCTCCCGACACGGAGATGCCTCCGTCTCACGAACTCACCTGGGGAACCGGACAGGAGGCCACCAAGCCATCCACTTGTCCGGTGGAGCCTTCTCCTCCTACCCTCGGTCTCCAACGTGGGGTCATCACGTTTAAAGACCTCCGTCATCGGAAGCAAAACAGCCAACTGGCCACCAAGGCAAGCAACCCAAGCCATCACCGAGGAAATCCTGCTCAAGGGGTCCCCGACGGTCACACGGGGCGAGAGATGAGCGACTCGGAACCCGTGGCCAATGGACATTTCTGGGGCGCGAAGGAAATCCCGCCCCGGATGAAGAGATCTCGTCCGGGTCTACAGCCGATTGTGGAAGGAGGTTCTGACGATGGAGAAGATGTAGGAGTCAAGCCGAAACAGCTTGGGAGACCCATGGAGACTGAATGCCAGGAGAGGTGGGATCCTGACGTTTGCAGGAAGGCAGAGATGGGGGACAGGAAGGTCCCTAAGGGTAAGATGCTCCCCCTTTTCTTGATTGACGGGCCGTGCCTCATTAGATGAAAACTGGAATGATTAGGAATATAAGCAAGGATTCTGACAGGAGTGGTGCGGTGGCCTAGAGGTGGAGCTCTCGCCTCACATTCAGGAGGCTGTGAGTTCAATCCTAGGTAGAGGCAGATATTTCTCTCTCTGGGCACACTTGAGAATATTATCTGCCGAACAAAACTCCGCACCGGTGACAAGAAGGGCATCTGGCCAGGAAAACACTCACTAGCTCCATTCAGTTGCCCAGACTCCACCTCACAAGGGATTATTATGGGGTCGTTAAACGGAGACGATGATAAGCAAGGATTCTGATATCAACAGACACAGCTCTATGCAGGTAGTCCTCGACTTACGACCACAATCGAGCCAAAACTTTCCGTTGCAAAGCAAGACCGTTCTGAAGGGAGTTTGGCTCCGTTTTACGACCTTCCTTGCCACAGTTGTTAAAGGGCATCCCTGCAGCTCTTAAGTCAGTCACACGGCGCTTAAGTGAATCTGGCTTCCCCATGGACTTTACCGGCAACGGTCGTAAGTGTGAAAAATAGTCATAAACCGTTTTTTTTTTTCAGTGCCGTTGTAACTTCGGTCACTAAGTCGAGGACTAGCTGTAAATGGAAGGAGATTTGAACGCCCATCCCTGAAGACATCCTCACATCTAAGGAGGCTTAGGATACAAGATGGGGAGCAAAATTTTTCCTTTCTCATATCTGTACATATCGCAGATTTAACCTCTGCAATAAGAATAATAAGGTTTCTAGACCCTAAGCACTTATCCTATCTAATCTCACTCTTATTTTATCTACGCTAATCAATAATAAGGCAATAATGATACTTCTACAAAGGGACGCGGTGGTTCAGTGGCTAAGACGGTGAGCTTGTCGATCGAAAGGCCGGCAGTTCAACGGTTCGAATCCCACGTGCTGCGTAACGGGGTGAGCTCCCGTTCCTCGTCCCAGCTTCTGCCAACCTAGCAGTTCGAAAGCCCGTAAAAAAAATGCAAGTAGAAAAATAGGTACCACCTTTGGTGGGAAGGGAACCGCGTTCCGTGCGCCTTTGGCGTTGAGTCATGCCGGCCACATGACCACGGAGACGTCTTCGGACAGCGCTGGCTCTTCGGCTTTGAAACGGAGATGAGCAGCGCCCCCTAGAGTTAGGAACAACTAGCACGTATGTGCGAGGGGAACCTTTACTTTTACGAAGGCTTAGATAGGTGGGATAAAAATGTCCCATCCAGTCTGAATAACTGGTGAACAACTTTGCAATTATAATAGTAAGACAATAATTATAATTCATAATCATAATTTTTTTAAAAAAAGCAGGACATTTGCTGGGGATTTGGGGCTGAGTGTTTTTTGTTTGTTTGTTTGTTTTTTGTTTGCTTCCTTGGTTTTTTTTTTTTCTTTCTTTCTTTTTTTTTCTTTCCTGAATGCTCCTCCCATCCTCCCTGCCAGTCGGATTAAATATTTATTGCTTTCCCCGGGAATCACTTTCTCTTTCTTTGTTCTGCGGCTTCCACCTTCAACCTTTCTGGCAAACAAACAGGACGTTTTGTAAGCTAGCTTCCTGCCTTTATTTAAAGAGCCAGAGAGGGGTGGGGGTGGGGGGGGGTTGGCAGAAGGGACGAGAGATCCCGAATTCAGGAATCCGAATTAACTGCTTTTTCCTGTTCAGAAAATTTCCTTCCCCACCCTCCACTCAAAAAAAGTAATCTGAATTTAGCTTCGTTCGTCCAGCAGGAGGAAGGAAAGCAACTGAACCTTACAATCGGGGTTTAATTGTGGCTTGGCTCTCGTCCTTTCAGGAATCCCTAGTGTGGTGTGATGATGTGCATGGGGGGTGGGGGGCTTGCAGAGTCCAGCCCCCCCTGTTTTTTGCATGGGAGGGGGCTGTTTTTAACCTCTATATTCCTGTAGGAATCCTTCCCCCCCTCTTCTCAATTTCCACCTTGTAGGCCCTGGGCTGCAGAGAGTAATAAGGAAGCTGTCACCCAGCCGAGGATGAAGGGGATTGTAGTCCGAATTCCAGGCTTCCAAATAGGGGAGGGTGGAGGTATTGGCTTTGTGGGCGAGTGGGCTGGGCCTCCCTCCCCCAACCAATGATATGTCTGTTTTATTGTGGTGTCCAGAATTAACGTTTTTTTTTTCTCCTTCTCATATTCTCTCTTCCTTCCCTCCCTCCTGTCTCTGCAACCTGCACCCGGCTTTTGGACCCCCTTTCCTGCTGCCGTTCCCCCTCCCCCTTTTACTTCTTTCTGCGCCATCCTCACGTTCTCCACTGGCTCCCCAATATTTCTTTCTGCCACCCACCCCAAAATCCTCCATCCGTCTGGTTCTTGTCTAAAAACCCGCCGGCTGCTATTTTTTCGCGACTCTGACCCCGACGTCTTCTGCGTTTCTCGTCCTTCGTTCCCGCCGCCTGCAGCTCACCAGTTCTTCCCTCGGCCTCGGGGTCTCCCCCCAGCAAAGGGGCAGGCTGCTGGACCCTCTTCTCCCCTTCCCCAACTTCCCAGCTTGGAGAATGCTGCTCAGCTGCCCCCTGACCCATCAGTCGTGGCCTTTTGTCCGAGGCTGAAGACTCTCTCCTGCGAAGACGTTTGCTTATTGGCAACCCGGCAGGGACCGCTTTTCGACGCGGTGTCTCCGGACCTCCCCGTCCGTCTGTCGCCCATCGGGGCGTATTCCCCACCAGCTCGAAGCCTGCTCCCCTTCCTCAGCAGCCCTGATCTGGCCGTCCTGTTCTCCCCCTTTTTCCCCTCCAGCAAATCCTTCCCCATCTTAGCTTTCCCCACCCACCAGGTGCCCGAGCTGTCACTTGGAGCCCGAGACCCCATGGGAAAGCAGGGTGGAAAGGGTCCCTGGGGGAAAGCTATGAGCGCCAAGGAGTCGGGAGCCCCTCGCCAACGTAAGCCTCTCCCCCTCTTCCTCGATGGCGCTTTGCAATCTGCCCTGTCTTTTTGAGGGGGGAGGGGAAAGGACCCTAAAAACAGAGGAAGTTTAGCGGAAAAGGAGGGAGGTGGACTTTGGAATCTCTTCCCGTAGTGCAATATTTAAATCAGAGTTTTCCCAAGCTTGGCAAACTTGAAGATGTGTAGACTTCAACTCCCAGAATTCCCCAACCAGCATAGAATTCTGGGAGATGAAGTCCACGTCGCTTTAAGTTGTCAAGCTTGGGAAAACTTCGATTTAAAAAAAAAAATCAGTCTGGCCTTGCATTGCAAAGGGAGATTTTTGGGACTCGGCTAGTCACCTGGAATTAACCCAGATAAGCAGACCCAATTCAGACCTACCTAACCTGATAACAGTCTTTTTCTATGGATCTGGCAAAGTTTTAAACAGACACCAGGAAGAGAAAGAAAAAAAACAAACAAACCACACCATGGGATGAAGAAAAAAAAAACAAGGGGGAGGGAGGAAGGGGAGAAGGTTAAATAATTAAATAATTCATAAATCCTGCCCACAGAGGAGCAAGTCAACCTATTAAAGGCAGGTTGATTCTTACGTTCTCCACTTCTTTTCTTTCTTTCTTTTTTCTTTCTTTTTTCTTCTTTTTTTACTAGTTCGACATTCTCAGTCCTTTGCTGGGGTCTCACTCCAAGGATGCCCAGCGAGGAAAGGAGATGCGGTCTCTACACAGCTTCGACAACAGAAAAAAGGTAAGATCGTAGGTCGGTTGGTAGGTCGATAGGAAGGAAGGAAGGAAGGAAGGAAGGAAGGAAGGAAGGAAGGAAGGAAGGAAGGAGATGATAGATAGATAGATAGATAGATAGATAGATAGATAGATAGATAGATAGATAAGGAAGGAAGGAAGGAAGGAAGGAAGGAAGGAAGGAAGGAAGGAAGGAAGGAAGGAAGATATGGAGATGATACAGATAGATTAGATCAGGGGTCTGCAACCTTAAACTCTCAAAGAAATAGATAGATAGATAGATAGATAGATAGATAGATAGATAGATAGATGATAGATAGATAGATAGATAGATAGATAGATAGATAGAGATAGACGGAGGGACAGAGGGACAGAGGGACAGGGACAGAGGGATAGATAGATAGATAGATAGATAGATAGATAGATAGATAGATAGATAGATAGATAGATAGATAGATAGATAGATATTATAGAGGAAGGACGGAAGGAAGGAAGGAAGGAAGGAAGGAAGGAAGGAAGGTAGGAAGATATGATGGGCAGACAGACAAAGATAGAGGGAGAGAGAGATGGATAGAGGGGTAGATAGAGGGAGAGAAAGAGAAAGAAAGAAAGAAAGAAAAAAGAAAGAAAGAAAGAAAGAAAGAAAGAAAGAAAGAAAGAAAGAAAGAATAACATGTAGATGTTATTAAAAGTCTTGTTTGTGTAACCTTTAAATGGGCAAAAGTGTGCATCTGCGGGCAACAATTTTTGAACCAAAATATCTCAAATGGGTTCACTTAACAGAATGCACCCATAATCTGGGGCCCAGGACTCCCCTGGAATTGGGACTCTTCCCATACCCCAACGCCATCCTCTACCCCCCCCTCTTTCTTTCTAGCGCTGCTGGTGGCCGTCAGTGCTTCCGTGGACAAAATCATGGCTCATTTCAGCACCGCCCGGAACCTCGTTCAAAAGGTCAGTTCGGCGCACCGGCCCCTCCCCCCCGCTCCCGTTTATCCGCACAACCACCCTGCGAAGTAGGCTAAGCCGAATAAAATGCCATCTTCGGGGTGGTGCAATTCAACTGCACAATTGCAGGCGGTCCTCCACCTACGACCGCAACGGAGCCCAACATTTTCTGCTGCTAAGTGAGACCGTTGTTAAGTAGTAGTAGTAGTAGTAGTAGTAGTAGTTGTTGTTGTTGTTGTTGTTGTTATTATTATTATGGCCTATTTTATGACCGTTGTTAAGTGGATCCCCGCGGGTGGTTAAGTTAGTAACACAGTCGTTAAGTGAATCTGGCTTCCTCGTTGACTTTTTTGCTCGCCGGGAGGTCTCAAAAGGGGGTTGAGTGGCCCTCTCCAGGGACGCTGCGATCGTCACTTGCAAAGCTGCGATAGTTGTAAGCAGGCGTGGGCTGTTGGGGGTTCGCAGCTAGAGAACTTCTAGCTAAGATTCTGAGCAGTTCAGAGAACCCCCAAATCCCACTCCTGGCTGGCCCCGCCCACCCCGCCCCTCCCAGGAATCCCCACGCGGCCCGTTTTAGATGATGGTAAGTGCAGGGCACGCGCGGAGACTGGGGAGGGCAAAAAACAGGCCTCCCGGAAGTTTGGGCCTGGCCTCCAGAGGGCCTTTGGAGCCTGGGGAGGTCTTTTCCGCCCTCCCGGAGGTTCGAGAAAAGCCTCCGGAGCCTGGGGAGGGCAAAATTTTATTTTATGGCTGTTCACCGCCCTGAGTCCTTCGGGAGTAGGGCGGTATACAAATTTAATAAAATGAAATGAAATGAAAATGAAAAAATCGCCCCCCCCACACCGTGGTGCAGTTGGCCGAGTAGGCCACGCCCACCATGGCCACGCCCACCCAGCAACCAGGCAGAGAACCCCTTGCTAAAAATTTTAAAGCCCACCCCTGGTTGTTAAAGTGTTTAAAAACGGCCCTTTTTCCATGCCGCAGTTCGGTTAGTCTCGTTCGGTGGCTTGGCCGGAAGCCAAAGTTAGGATGATTTTCCTCCTTGGTTAAAAAGTTGGGCGGGCAGGATGTTGAGTGTTAATTAGGATAGGCTAATTGGGATAATTAGCAAAGGCAGGGTTGAGTTATTTGCTCTTCTGCTGCTGCCAAGCGCTGGCGCGGTCCTTTCCAGTGGTGAAATCCAAATTTTTTTTACTACCGGTTCTGTGGGCGTGGCTTGGTGGGTGTGGCTTGGTGGGCATGGGAGGGGAAGGATACTGCAAAATCCCCATTCCCTCCCCACTCCTGGGGGAAGGATATTGCAAAATTCCCATTCCTTCCCCATTCTGGGACCAGCCAGAGGTGGTATTTGCCGGTTCTCCAAACTACTCAAAATTTCCGCTACCGGTTCTCCAGAACCTGTCAGAACCTTCTGGATTTCACCTCTCTCCTGCGCAGGCTCAGCTGGGTGATAGTCAGCTCACCCCCGAAGTGGGGTATTTGATCCTCAATACGCTGTGCCCCGCCTTGCACGCCCTGGTGGGTGACGGCCTGAAGCCTTTTCAGAAGGACGTCATCACGGGACACCGGCCCAGTTCTCCGTGGAGCGTCATTGAAGCTTCGGCCAGGCCAGGTAGGTGGTGATAGGGAGGTTAAGAGAATTGGGGAACCGGAGGAGAAGGAAGCATTTCGTGTGGATTGTGGCCTGTATTTGTGTTTGTGTGTATGTGTGTGCAGGGATGGGATTCAGCCGGTTCAGACAGGTTCGGGCAAATCGGATGCTAATTTTTACATCCGGTTCGCCGAACCGGTAATTGCAAGGACTGGTTGGTCCTGCCCATCCCTCCCCTCCCAGGAGTCTCCACGCGGCCAGTTTTGCGAACTAATTGCCTCCTGCAAGCTCCACTCCCCTTTCGCTCCTCTTTCATTCCCTCTGGGAGGGGCCATTCACCGTCCACCTGTGGCTTTACTCCTGAGTCGACCCTTGTTCTTTAGCTGTTCCCTTCGTCTGGCAACTCTGTGCATGCATACACTGGGAACAAGCTCTAGTTGTTCGCCTGTCTCACTGATGTCCGATTCCGAAGGCAGCTGATAATTGTTAGACGGCCCTGGCCCCCTCTCTGCCTCCGACGTAGAGCCCTCATCAGAGCCTTCCCCCGACTCCAGGACTGACTCAGGTTCCTCCCCAACCACCTCACTGTCCGAATCTGTTGTCAGCTCCGCTGGCCGCTGGCAGGCCACAACACACAGTTGTTGGGGTTGACACAAGACCCTCGTTCACACCTAAGTCTATCTTTCCGGCTGAGACGTACGCGATGCTCACAACGGTCTTGCGAAGCGATCTGGTCTGTTTTTTCTCTCCAGGTCCCCACACCAGATCCTTTACCGCGTTATACTGGCGTGTGTCACGTCTGGCCCCACTCCGGAGTAACCACCAACGCTTCCACGCTTTTATCCTGGGCCTTCTGAAGTGAGTCGGGGTGGTGGTGCAAGGTGGGAGGATGGAACTGAGGGAAATGATTTAAAAGTTTTTTTTTTTAAGAAATAAGAGAGTTTTGTTTCTGAAGCTGTCACCGGCTCCCGATTTAAGCATAAAGAGTGGCCCCGTCCCTCTCACGCGTTTAAAAAAAAAAAGGGAGGTTGGGAAAAGAAAGGATGGAAAAAAGATGAAAAGGAAAGACCAACAAGGACAAAAATAGAAAATGAAAAGGGAGACGGATGGTCTTCGACTTACAGAGTGTTTTGCAGTTACGACGGCACTGAAAAAAGTGAATTAGGACTGCTTTTCACACTTAAGAAGACCCGAGGCAGTATCTCCAGAGTGACAGGATCCAAATTGGGATGCTTGGCTATTGGTTCCTTTTTATGACGCTATTGGAGCGTCCCGTGATCTCCTTTTGTGACCTTCCCAGCTGGATCCCGAACAAGCGAAGTCGAGGGGAGAAGCCGGTTTCGCTTAACAAAATTGTAAAAATCAGGCGCGATTCACCGAATGACCAACTGATTTAGGGAGGGCGATTCTGGTACCCCATTTCCTAAATGCTCCCCTCTTATTCTTCTTCCTCAGTTTGAAGCAAGTAGAGGAATGGTTCGCGCAGCTGCAGAGAAACTCAGGTAGGTCAGATTCGAGTGGGTGGGTTGCGTCTTTTCCAGAAAAGGGGTGCTTAACTGAATTGTCAGTTCACAATCTTTTGAGTCTGGCTCAAAACGTCGTTTCCAACGTAGGCTGGGAATTATTTTGATTTTTTTTTTGCAGAGGTCTGAGGAGAATAAGAAAAACATCCATTACCACTAAGAAAATGCTTCTCGGCCGTGGCAATTTAAAGAGTGGAGTGGATTTCAACTCCCAGAATGCCGCAGCCAGTGGGGAATTCTGGGAGTTGAAGTCCACCCATGCTCGCTGGGGAATTCTGGGAGTCAAAACCTACTTGTCTTAAAACAGGTTGGTTGGGGGGATTCTGGGAGCTGAAGCCCACCCAGCTTCAAACGGACAAGGTCGAGACACAGTGGACTAGTAGCTTGGCTCCAATTCAAACACCCGTTTGCTCTTTTCTCTGCTTTTCGTTCTTCCCGCCACCGAACCATCTCGTTATCCCGTTTAAGATGTTCTTCTCCGCTCGTGTTTCTGACCTGTTTTTGCCATTTTTACCCCCCAAAAAAACCAGAACTGATTTCCTCGCTCTACCTGCCCACTGCTTTCCTCCTCCTGAGCCAGCGGTTCTGCCACCGTTGGGCCGAAGAGCTGCTTCTTCTCCTGCAACCCCTTTCCGTCCTCACCTTCCAACTGGACTTGCTCTTCGAACACCGCCACCTGCCCGTCAGCGTCCGGCCGATGGCCCAGCGAAGCACCCCGTCTCCCGAACTCGGCGCCGGTCGTTGGGAGAGCCCCGGTTTGACCCCGGTGGATTTATCCGAATCTCCGATTTCTTTGGAAGATGGGTTCTTGGCTCCATCCAGCCCCTTTCAGGAATGGCTTCTGCCCCAGAGATTTCTGGGGTGGAGAGACCGGCTGGCCAGCACCCTCCGTGGGAACGGGAGCCCGGCTTGGGCCCAACCGGAGCCCAAGGAGGAGACCCCAAACCTGCCGTCGAGCAAGTGGAAGCCCCAATGGACCAAGCTATGGGTGGCCATCAGGGAAAGCCGGGCGGCAGCCGGAGACACCGGTGCCAACGCCGAGGAATGCCCGAAAAAGGAGATAGAAAAACAGGAATCGGTTTGCAAGGAGGAAAGCTCATCGTCAGGGAGCCATCTCAAGCCAGCAATGGATACCCATGAGGCAGGAGAAGTCTACCTGGAAGGAACCCAAGCGGGCGAGGAGAAATCGGAGGCGGGAAACGGGAACGAAAGGTGGCTGGGATGGCTGTTTGGAGCCAATTTTCCCGGGACGCTGAACGAGACGGATTTGAGTCTACCCCGAGCTAGGTAGGTAGGTAGGTGGCGGGACGTCCCTGTGTTTACACCTGGAGAAGCTACGAGGATGACCCACGAAATGTGTTAGGCGTGGGCGGGGAGGGGGGGCTGCCGAAAAGGAGTTTAGCTTTGAAAAGTGAAATGGGAAGGGTTAGGCTGCCTGTCTGGATGTGGCCTCGCTAAGGACTAGAAGCCGGGGCGGGCTGCTGGGGGTTCGCAGGGGTTCGGGAGAACCTCTAGCTCAGATTCTGTGCAGTTCGGAGAACCCCCAAATCCCACTCCTGGCTGGCTCCGCCCACCCCGCTCCTCCCAGGAGTCCCCACGCGGCCCGTTTTGGATGCAGGTAAGTGCAGGGCGCATGTGGAGGCTCGGGGAAGGTGAAAAACGGGACTACCGGAAGTTCAGGAAGGCCGGAAATGGGCCTGTTTCTGGCCTCCAGAGGGCTTCCGGAGCCTGGGGAGGCCGTTTTCGCCTTCCCGGAGGCTCAGGGAAAGCCTCCGGAACCTGGGGAGGGCAAAAATGCCCTGCCCCCCCACTGTGGTGCAGGAGGCCGACTAGGCCACGCCCACCACACCCACGCCCACCCAGCAACCAGCAGAAGAAGCCTTTGCTATCCAAATGGGAGAATTCTGAAATCCGATTCTTCAATTTAAATTTAAAATTCAAAGGAATATATATCGGTTAGTTAGTGCATTATATCCATTTTTTCCCTCCCTACCCCTAAGGCTCCGATTCCCCCCCCCCCATTGGACATTTAGATCCGTGGGGCGATTTCTGAAAGAATCAGCAATTCGTAACGACCTCCATCCCTTCCATGTCTTCGTCTCCAGCAGGCGCCCCTCGAGATGGCTCTGCCCCACCGTTAACGCACTGGCCCTCGCGAAGAAGGGGGGACTGACCCAGAAGTCCTGGCAAGAGGCAGACGGGACCCAGAATCCCCCAGACCCATTACAGACCTACAAGTAAGTTGCTGCCTTGTTGGGACACATCTGTGGGGCAGGGCTTTAGCTGACTGGGAATAAAAGCTCCAGAGCCTGGCGTGCCAGCCAGTCCAGCAGGCCCTTTTTCAAAGCATACCGTTACCGTTATTTCCACCAAACCTGAGAATTCATTCTGAATTCTAGTCCTGCCTTAGGCATGAAAGATGGCCGGGTGATTTTGGGGCCAATCATCAGGAGACGGGGAGTTCTAGTTCCGCTTTAGTCATGAAAGCGAGCTGGGTGACTGGATCAATCACCAGGAGATGGTGAGTTCTAGTCCTGCCTTAGGCATGAAAGATGGCCGGGTGATTTTTGGGCCAATCACCAGGAGACGGGGAGTTCTAGTTCCGCTTTAGTCATGAAAGCCAGCTGGGTGACTGGATCAATCACCAGGAGACGGTGAGTTCTAGTTCCACGTTAGTCATGAAGGCCAGTTGGGTGACTGGATCAATCACCAGGAGACGGTGAGTTCTAGTTTCACTTTAGTCATGAAGGCCAGCTGGGTGACTGGATCAATCCCTAGGAGACCGTGAGTTCTAGTTCTGCCTTAGGCATGAAAGTCAGCTGTCTGATTTGGGTCCAATCACCAGGAGACTGTGATTTCTAGTTTCACTTTAGTTATGAAAGCCAGCTAGGTGTCTGGATCAATCACTAGGAGACGGAGAGTTCTAGTTCTGCTTTAGTCATGAAGGCCAGCTGGGTGACTGGATCCATCACCAGGAGACCGTGAGTTCTAGTTCTCCTTAGGCATGAAAGTCAGCTGTCTGATTTGGGTCCAATCACCAGGAGACTGTGATTTCTAGTTTCACTTTAGTTATGAAAGCCAGCTAGGTGTCTGGATCAATCACTAGGAGACGGAGAGTTCTAGTTCTGCTTTAGTCATGAAGGCCAGCTGGGTGACTGGATCCATCACCAGGAGACAGTGAGTTCTAGTCCCACCTTAGGCATGAAAGCCAGCTGGGTGATTTGGGTCCAATCACCAGGAGACAGTGAGTTCTAGTTCTCCCTTAGGCATGAAAGCCAGCTGGATGATTTTTGGATCAATCATCAGGAGACGGGGAGTTCTAGTTCCACGTTAGTCATGAAGGCCAGTTGGGTGACTGGATCAATCAGCAGGAGACGGTGAGTTCTAATTCTCCGTTAGGCACGAAAGCCAGCTGGGTGATTTGGGTCCAATCACCAGGAGACGGTGAATTCTAGTTCCTCTTTAGTCACGAAAGCTGCTGAGTGACTTTGGTCCCTCCCTCCCTCCCAATCCAGCTCACGGAGTTGTCATTGTGGGGAAAATAGGAGGAAGGAAGGAACTTTTAAGTACGTTCACTGCCCCGAGTTAATTTTAAAAACAATAAAGGTAGGTTGACAACAAACCAACATTTGGCTCCGCTTCCCTCCCTCCTTCCCTCCAGAATGATTATTAGAACAATTAACCAGTGGAACAACTTGCCACCAGAAGTTGCGGATGCTCCAACACTGGAAGTTTTTAAGAAGAGCTTGGATAACCATTTGTCTGAAGTGGCGTAGGGTTGCCTGCCTGAGCAGGGGGTTGGACTAGATGACCTCCCAGGTCCCTCCCTTCCGACTCTTGTTTATTCTATTCTATTTCTTCTGTTTCTCCAGAGCTGTGCGGGCTCTCTGCGACCACGCAGGCGACGCCGCAGGTGGACACCTGGCCTTCTGCAAAGGGGACATCCTGCAAGTGATGGAGACGGTGGACGAAGATTGGCTCAAATGCCTCTCCGGAGACCGGCAAGGCCTCGTCCCCGTGGGTTACACTTCCCTCGTCATGTGAATGGCGGTCCAGGCCAGGTGGAAGAAGGGAGACCCCCCAAGGATGGAGGATCGAACTGACCCCCCCCAAAAAAACTGTTTAAAAAAAAAAATAAACCCACCCCTAAAAGCACCGACTAGGTGGCTCAGTGGCTAAGACACTGAGCTTGTCGATCAGAAAGGTTAGCAGTTCGGCGGTTCGAATCCCTGAGCAGGGGGTTGGCCTAGATGACCTCCAAGGTCCCTGTTACCATCCAAATGACTTAAAGCATCACGGAGGGAGCTTCCTAGCACAGCACCCAGGGATCATTTCAAGCCGACGTGCAAATTTACCCCCCCTCCGAAATGCTGAGCTGTGCTTTCTCGGATCTGGGGATCTTGGACTGGCCCATCCTCCCCGCCGTCGGAAGCTGGCTGGGGATGATGGAAGGGGCGGGGGGGGGGGTATCCCAGGACACCTCGAGTGTTGCGTATGGGGGAAGCTGGACCGGTTTCTTCTCTTTTGACGTCCGGGATTTCTGATTTTGATTTGTCCGCCGCTCGTGTCTGCCGTCCAGCCGCCGTGCAAAAAAGAGCATTTCCCGTCATGTGTATATTGCATATATCCGTGTAAATATAGAAAAATTGATATATATATATATATATATACACACAGCCAACCTTAAAATAACCAAACACAAAAGACTATAGGTAGTCCTCGACTTATAACGGTTCATTTAGTGACCGTTGGAAGTCACAACGGCGCTGGGAAAAAAAAGGCGATTTATGGTGATCCTTTTTCACCCGTACGACCACCCTAAGGTCACGCGGTCGAAATTCAGACGCTTGGTAACGGATTCGTGTTTATGACGGTGGCAAGTGTCCCGGACTCCCCTTTTGCGACCTTCCGACAAAGCAACGTCGAGGGAGGAAGGCGGATTCGCTTAACGACCGGGATTCGCGTAAGCCACAGTTGGCAAGGAAGGTCGTAAAACGGGGCAAAACTCACTGAACGGAGGTCCTCCCTCGGCAACGGGAGATTCCCGGGCTCGATTGCGGTCGTTAAGTCGAGGACTGTCTATATTGCTAGGGTTAACCGGAAGACAAATATCTTAAGGAGCCTAATTTTTAATTATTATTATTATTATTATTATTTTTTGCCACTGCACGCTCTTCCCAAGCGCTCTTTGTTGATTCATTCCTTCTAGAATCAGCCCACTTCTGCTTTCTAGAAGGCCACTTGTACACTGGAGAAGGAAATAAAAATATTGTTCAGACAATCGAATTGGTGAGACCAATTTAACCCTGGTGGCAACGGGGCATCTGGATTGCTTTGCTGGTTCAAAGGCCTGCCTAAAGGTGACGGATTGGGGAGGAACAAGGTTAGCGTGTTTTGCACGCGCCGCACTCTGTTG
Source organism: Pantherophis guttatus (assembly GCF_059756535.1). Classification (NCBI taxonomy): domain Eukaryota; kingdom Metazoa; phylum Chordata; class Lepidosauria; order Squamata; family Colubridae; genus Pantherophis; species Pantherophis guttatus. Next base: position 3,667,334 of record NC_142080.1, read on the forward strand.
CTAGGAATCAGGGAGAATTTTGAATTAATTTGCCTTTTTTTGCTCCTCTTTGGGACGTGTTTTTGAGAAATGAATCTTGAATTCAGATTGTGATCTCAAAGAGATGCATCTTCGGCTCCCTCTGGTGGTGCAAAGTGAAAATAACACCTTAAAAAATAATAATAATGTAGAAGCTTTTAAAGGCCCCTGTCTCAAATTTTGGTCACTTGGGAAGGATTTTTTGACTCCCAGAATTCCTCAGCCAGCCTGCTTTCAGATGGGTGGGCTTCAGTTCCCAGAATCCCCCAGCTGGCTTGCTTTAAGATGGGTGGACTTCAACTCCCAGAATCCTCCAGCCACCATTCTTTAATATGGGTGGACTTCAGTTCCCAGAATCCTCCAGCTGGCTTGTTTTAAGATGGGTGGACTTCAACTCCCAGAATCCCCCAGCCATGATGCTTTAATATGGGTGGACTTCAGTTCCCAGAAACCTCCAGCCACCATTCTTTAATAGGAGTGGACTTCAGTTCCCAGAATCCCCCAGCCACCATTCTTTAATATGGGTGGACTTTATTTCCCAGAATCCTCCAGCCGATGTGCTTTAATATGGGTGGACTTCAACTCCCAGAATCCCCCAGCCAATGTGCTTTAATATGGGTGGACTTCATTTCCCAGAATCCTCCAGCCGATGTGCTTTAATATGGGTGGACTTCATTTCCCAGAATCCTCCAGCCATGATGCTTTAATATGGGTGGACTTCATTTCCCAGAATCCTCCAGCCGATGTGCTTTAATATGGGTGGACTTCAGTTCCCAGAATCCTCCAGCCACCATTCTTTAATATGGGTGGACTTCAGTTCCCAGAATCCTCCAGCCATCATGCTTTAATATGAGTGGACTTCATTTCCCAGAATCCTCCAGCCGATGTGCTTTAATATGGGTGGACTTCAGTTCCCAGAATCCTCCAGCCACCATTCTTTAATATGGGTGGACTTCAGTTCCCAGAATCCTCCAGCCGTGATGCTTTAATATGGGTGGACTTCAGTTCCCAGAATCCTCCAACCACCATTCTTTAATATGGATGGACTTCAGTTCCCAGAATCCTCCAACCACCATTCTTTAATATGGGTGGACTTCATTTCCCAGAATCCCCCAGCCGTGATGCTTTAATATGGGTGGACTTCAGTTCCCAGAATCCCCCAGCCACCATTCTTTAATATGGATGGACTTCAGTTCCCAGAATCCCCCAGCCACCATTCTTTAATATGGACTTCAGTTCCCAGAATTCCCCAGCCGATGTGCTTTAAGATGGATGGGGCTCAACTCCCAGAATTCCCCAGCTGGCATACTTTACAACTGCCCCGAATTATGACCAAATTGGGGTCTTAAGGTCGGAGGTCAAAGACTACCTGCGCTTAAATTCAGTCTTTTTTTCCCCCAACTTTAGCAACCGTTAAGATGTGTGGATTCCAACTCCCAGAATTCCCCAGCGGCCCAGTTCCACCCCGCCCTTCCCCAAATCCGAGGCTCAATCAGCTGTCACCCCTAAGATTTAGGATTACTCAATTGAATGACAGCTTTCATCTTGGAGGCTGAACCAGAAGGGAAGGTGTGCAACGGATTGTCGGTAAGCAGTCGCAAAATCCCAAAATTAGCCGGATCTGCAAGACGCATCCCTTTGGGGCCAAAATTGCAAAGGATGTAACTGTCACAACTGGAGGAATTTCGGCTGCAAGTCATCCAGTAAAAGGAACAGAGTTTGATTGACAGCTCTAACCACTAGTCAGGGCCACCTAATCTGCTAATCTGCAATTAATCTCTCCCCAAACCACCAATCTCAAAAGTTTTTTCCCCGAAATGTCCCAATTTCTCCAATATTTTGTCACCTTCAGTCCCCGCTTTTAAAACCGCCCCTGGGAGGAATTTTGATTTCCAATTTACAGGTAGCCCTCAATTTACAACGGTTCCGTTTAGCGACCAAAGTTACAACGGCGCTGAAAAAAGGGATTTTTCACACTTACGACCGTTATAGTATTCCCCCCGGCCATGTGATCAAAAATTCAGACGTTTGGCAACTGTCTCGTCTTTACGACAGTTGCGGGGTCCCGAGATCCCCTTTTACAACCTCATGATGGAGAAGCCAGACTCGCTTAACGACCACGTCCCTCACTTAACAGCAGGGATTCACTTAACAACGGTGGGCAAGAACTCCTACCGTGGGGCAAGAGTTAACACGTTTCTCGCTTAGCCACGTCAATGTTGAGCTCAATTCAGTGGTGGGTTGCTACCGTTTCGCCCCAGATCGGGCGAAATGGTAGCGGCTGCGGGAGGCTCCGCCCACCTGCCCAGACGCTTCTGTGCCTACCCACAAACGAACTGGTAGCGCCGGGTTTTGAAATTGCGGTCGTAAGGGCAAGGACTGCCTGTAACAAGACTGTTAACGGTAGCGTTGAAAGACCCCCCCTCCCCAAACTGAGGTCAAAGGGCAGCTAAAATTGAAAGGGAAGGGAGGAAAAAAAAAGAATTTTTAGCAAACGCTGGGGGAGAAAAAAACAAAACAGAAAACACCCTGAAACCGTAAATAAGAAACATGTGGTTTTTTTTCCATTTAATACTAGAATCTCTCAATATTTGAGATGCAGGCTCTTATTTTTTTTTTTTTTTTATGCAATTACATCCAATGTTAAAATTGGTAATACATAATTTACAAAGATTAAACATCAAAACAATTGTCTATTTAGATATGCTTTTGTAAAAAGGAAATATATTAGCAGCAATTCTTCTCAGTCGCCACACGGCTTTTGTCCCATGCAGGCTAAAAAGAGTTTTGTTATCTCCACTTTGCCACAAAATGTAGTGCTTTTTGTTTTTCTTTCTTTCTTTCATTATTTTCTTTCTTTCTTTCTTTTTTTTTAAATTTTCCTGGGCCTCTTTCTTTATTAGGGTTGTGTTTTTGTTTGAAAACAACGGGTCTCGGTCTCCTTTTAAAGTTTTCATACAAAATAACCTTCCCTTTCCCTCCCAAGCTGTCCCGATTTATTTGATTTTATTTCTCCTCCTAAAAAGTCAGCGATTCTCTACAAACCGAGTTTTAAGAAAACAAAGCCAAAAAATAAAAATAAAAATATTTTTTTGGGGAAAAAAAAAAAAGCCAACACAAATTCTTCGTGCTTCTCTAGAATTTGATTGTCTAAAAAATCATCGGCTTCGTCTTTATTTACTCTTTCCGACAAAAAAAAAAAGAAAGATTTCTTTCTTTTCTTTTAAAAATCATCATCATCATAATAATAAAAAAACAAACAACGGCAAAGTTTTAGTGTCTCGCATCTCGCGTTCCCCCGGGCACGCTTGAATTTTTTTCTTTATTTTTTTTTAAAAAAATCAACATTATTATTCTTCTTCTCTGCTCCACTGTCAGCGACATCGAACATTATTATTATTTTCTCTTTAAAAAGGACTTTTTTTTTTGTTTTTAAACCTCTCTCTCTCTCTTTTTTAGTGTTTGACACCATTTCGAGACCAAAAAAAAAATAAAAAATAAAGTATTCCCGCCCGCTCCCGTTTTTCAAACTCGGCGCAACTAAAAAAGAAACAAAAACACAAATTATTGTTTCTTTCCCCCCCCCCCACTTGCAACTCCCTTATTTTTAAAACATGCGATTTTGTGGTTTAGTCCCGCACGACACAAACATTTGAGTATCACATACTCTTGGGGAATCTTGCTATACAATTGCTTCTCTACAGTAAGAAAATATTCCAAACGGTGGGGTTTTTTTTTTTAACTCCTTTTGTCTTTTGTTGTCGTTTTTCTTTTTTAATAAAATATTTTTCTTTTGCACCGCGAAGGGCCGTCGTTATTTGTCCCTCTCGGTTTTATTCTCCCCCCCGATCTCGAGAAAACCCCTCTTCACTTTCCCCGTTTCCCCCCTCCCTCCCGTCAAAATCCCGCATTATTATTATATATATATTTTTTGTTAAAAACCATTGAAATCGTCCGGTTTATGAATGGAATGGCGCCTTGGTTTCTGTTGTTATTGTGGTTTTTTTTTTTCTCCGTTGTGGTTTCAAAACTAAGATCAAAAGAAGAATTAATATAGTCAACGAGAAAAATGTACAGTGATTGGACAACAAAAATTGGTCCGTCCGGAAGGAACATGGAGAAAGAGAGAAAGAAAAAGAGAGAGAGAAAGAGAGAGAGAGAGAGAGAGAAAGTTACCATATTGCTTTACAATCACACGAGAAAAAAAAAAAAATTAAAAAGGAAAAGGTTTAAGATATATACAACTTGGCACATTTAAAAACAGGATTTTCGTTTATAAGGACACCAAAAAACAGGACCAAGAATATGCATGTGAACGCCGAAAAGACGAAGAGCGGGAAGCCACGTTAAAGAGCCAGTGTGGAAAAAAAAAAAAAAGGAAAAAAAAAGAAAAACCTCCGATTTTTGTGTGGGGTTTTCGCTGCTGGGGAAAACTTTGCAGAAAGTCTCTCCTTTTTTGATTTTCCCCGCGTGAAAAGTCTGGATTTTTTTTTTTTTTTGCAGCAAACGGGGGGGGGGGGGGACAGAAGAAGAAGAAAAAGAAAAACAAACAAACCGCCCCCCCCTTTGAAAAAAATCCTTATTTTGTTTTTGTCTTCCATGACGATTTTGATTTTTTATTCCCCCCCACCCCGCACCCTTTGTTCCTGGCCAAAGAGGCGGAGTGCGAAATACACTGCCTCTTTAAGAGGCAGCCGCTTGGTGAGCTGTACAGTTTTTGTCTTTCGAAATTTAAAAACAAACAACAAAAAACACAAGGGTTTAAAAAAAAAAAAATCAAAAAGGAAAATTAAAAAAAGGGGGGAGGAAAAAAAAAAGCCCGCAAAAGAGTAGTGTCATCGGTGGGTCCAGTCGTCTCGACAGCTTCGCGACAAGACGCTCGCTCGTTCGCTCGCTCAGAAATACTGTTTTCACGGTTCGTGTAGTGAAAAAGGAATATATATATATATATATATATATATATATCTGGGTTCTCCCACCCTCCCTCTTTCTCGACTCCCCCCCCGCTACGATATACACTGGACGCATGAGAGAACGACAGCTGAGTACGAAAGCGGGCAGGAGGGGGAAAAGGCGATTTTTTTTAAAAAGAAGGGAAGAAAGAGGAGGAAAGGAAAAAAACGAAAGAGAAAAGACGGGAAAAGCCCGCAAGAAGGGGGGGCTATTCTGAACCCGGAACCTGCTTTAAAAAAAAAAAAAAAAAATTCTCCGCAACAGGAGGGGGAGGCAAAAAAAAAAAAAAAGAATTTAAAATTAAAATTAAGCGCAGCATCCTCTTTGTCCCGTCCTCCCGTGGGATGCACGACGTGGAACCCAAGTGCTTCCGAAAAATCCAACCGTAGTTTCCCTGGGGGGAAGGGGGGGCAATCCGTAGGGAACGCGAAGCTTCCTGTGTGTGCAAAATGTCCGGTAAGGAAATTCTCCCTCCCTCCCCGCGGTCTCGTTCCGGTGCCTGCCAGAGACAGGTTTTTAATTTTTTTTTAAATATATAGATATATATATATTTATATTTTGCTAGACCTCGGGGGGGCCACGCAGTGCCCGGATAATTCCCCGGATTTTGGAAAGGGCAGGACCGACGAGGTGCCCGTGGGAGGGGGGGGGCAGCAGGGCAGGTGCCCCCCACGGCTTTTCTAGGCGACGCCTTGTTTTTCTCCCTCTGGACCATCTGAGTGAAATGGGGCAGGGGAATCAAAAAGAATAAATTAAATTAAAACCGTGACCGTCCCGTCCCCCTCCGTCCCGTCCCCCCGAGGAGAGAGGCTGTTTTTTTTTTCCTAAGTACCTTAAGAGGAACGAGATGGCAGGGCTGGCTCCCCCCCTGTCCCCACAGTGCTGAAGGCTCCTGGGGGATGTGGGTGGGGAGGGGGTGAGTGGGTGGGAGGGGGCTTGCCTGCCCAAGTGCAGGGACTAAGTGCTACAGAACCGTTTCGTCAGTTTCCTTCTGCTCGGCCGGACCGCGAGGGCTTCGGCCTCTTCTTGCCACCGGTTGCTTCTTCCAGGAGGGCTGAGAGACGCAGGATGGCGGAAAGTCCAAAAATCCCGGCCCGGCTGTCAGTCTTAACGCCCGGAGGAATTGCAAGACGCACCCTTGCTGCAGGGGGTGAGGGGGAGGGGCGCGCGGGCGGTGTGCGGGAGGGGAGAAAAACACACGGACGCGGGTTCACTTCCTGCAGCTGCTCTCAGGGAGGAGGAGGGTGCGACGTCGCAGCTTCCTTCCGGAGCCTTCCTCCAACAGGTAGGTGACGTCGATGGCTGCACGGAGAAGGTGGGGGGGGGGGGAAGCGGAGACAGAGCAGAAAGGTTAAGGAGAGGTTTAAAAGATGATAGGATGAACAGCACGACGGTCGTTTTTTGTTTTGTTTTGCGGGTGGAAATACACAAAGGGCTGCTTTGGGGAGGAACGGGGGGGGGGGAGAGATGGAGTGTCCAGCGGGCATTTACCAGACCGTTTTCAGAGCAGGGACTCTTCCAGAACACAGGATAACAGAGTTAGGCGGGACCTCAGAGGTCTTCTAGTCCAACCCCTTAGCAGGAGATACTACAACATTCTGGACAAATGGCTATCCCAGGGTTTCTTTAAAAATCCGTGATGGGGGGGAGGGAGGGAGGAAAGTTGAAGGGAGCTTGGAGGTCTTCTAGTCCAACCCCCTGCTCAAACAGTCCTAGACCAGTCCAGACAAAGGGTTATTCAATATCTTCTTGAAAACAGATGGAGATGGAAGAAATGAAGGAATATACAGATACAGAGGAAGGGAGGAAGGAAGGAAGGAGGAACAAAGGAAGAAAGGAAGGAAGAAGGAAGGAAGGAGAGAGGAAGGAAGGGAGGGAGGAAGGAAGGAAGGGAGGAAGGAAGGAAGGAAGGAGAGAGGAAGGAAGGAAGGAAGGAAGAGAGGGAGTAAGGAAGGAAGGAGAGAGGAAGAAAGGAAGGAGAGAGGAAGGAAGGGAGGGAAGAAGGAAGGAAGGAGAGAGGAAGGAAGGAAGGAGGAAGGAAGGAGAGAGGAAGGAAGGAAGGAGAGAGGAAGGAAGAAAGAAGGAAGGGAGGGAGGAAGGAAGGAAGGAGAGAGGAAGGAAGGAAGGAAGGAGAGAGGAAGGAAGGAGAAACGAATGAATGAAGGAAGAAAGGAAGGAAGGAAGGAGAGAGGGAGGAAGGGAGGGAGGGAGGGAGGGAAGGTTCCAGGGAAACTCACCGTTTTTTCCTGGGATTCTCTCTAAGAGGGTGAGGAGTATTTGGTTCAGCCGCTCCCGCTGCAGGTGCCGGCGTTCTTCCGGGCTGCAAGGCTCCCTGGGCTCGGGGCTGCCCTCCTCTGCCTTTTTATCCAGCTCGACGTTGTCCAGGGAAGGGGCCTCTTTCTCGGGCTCCTCGGGGTGGGCTGGGGGCTCTCCAGGAGGGGGCTCGGGATTGGCAATCCCCTCTTCCGGAAGGGGGAGAGGCTCCTCCTCCTGAGGCAGGTCTTTATTTTGGGACTTGGAGCGGTCGGACTTCCAAGACGACCTGGGAAGGGAGAAAAAGAGAGGAATGATGGAATAACAGAGCTGGAAGGGGCCTCAGAGGTCTTCTAGTCCAACCCCATGCCCAAGCAGGAGGCCCTATATCTTTGCAGACAAATGGTTGTCCAATCTCATGGGGCACCCACAACTTCTGGAGGGAAGTCGTTCCAGAGAGCCTGAAAGATGAGGAGGGGGCTGTTTGGCAGGAAGGGGTGCTTGCCCCCCACCCCCAAGAAGTCTCCACGATCACTACAGATTTGAATTGTAAGATGGACTGTAAGAGGCACTTTTTCGTCTCCCAAAAGGGGGTGAAAATGTCTGTGTCTTATAGACCGAATATTGCTGAAGCCTTGCCCTCCCGTTGGTCGTTTTTTGGTCTCCGCATAGGCCTTTTTCAGGGCTTTTTTTGGCCCGTTTTCAGGGCTTTTTTCAGCCTGTTTTCGGAAAAAAACGGGCCGAAAAAAGCCTTGAAAATGGGCCAATAAAAGCCTCGAAAACGGGCTGATAAAAGCCTTGAAAATGGGCCAATAAAAGCCTCAAAAACGGGCTGAAAAAAGCCTCGAAAATGGGCCAATAAAAGCCTCGAAAACGGGCCAAAAAAAAAGCCTCAAAAGCAGGCTGAAAAAGTCTCAAAAACAGGTCAAAAAAAGCCTCGGAAACGGGCTGAAAAAAGCCTTGAAAATGGGCCAATAAAAGCCTTGAAAACGGGCCGAAAAAAGCCTTGAAAACGGGCCGAAAAAAGCCTTGGAAACGGGCCAAAAAAAGCCTTGAAAACGGGCCAAAAAAGCGGTGAAAACGGGCCGAAAAAAGTCTCAAAAACAGGCAGAAAAAAGCCCCGAAAACGGGCCGAAAAAACCCTCAAAAACAGGCAGAAAAAACCCTTGAAAACGGGCGGAGAAAAGTCTCAAAAACAGGCAGAAAAAAGCCTCAAAAACAGGCCGAAAAAAGCCTTGAAAACGGACAGAAAAAAGGCTGGAAAAGGGTTAGGCCCAAAACTTTTTGTTGTTGTTATTTTCCTCTTCTAAATTTAAGTGTGTCTTATAGTCAGGTGTACCTTATAGTCCAAAAAATACGGTACCTCAAAGGGCTGTGGTGAAGGTGTTTTCACACAACCATCAAGGGGACTCACCTGCCTCCGTTCCTCTTGTAGTTGTCAGGTACGTAATGAGGCTGAAATGGAAGAAAAGAAAAGAAAAAAAGCCCATCAGATTCAATCTCCAGGGTATCTTGAGACCCATCCATCAAAGAGAGGTCATCCCAGGGAGGGAGAGGTTTGGGAAACTGAGGCAGGGCCAGGCAAAAATCTGGTTGCAGACTGTGAAGTGTTAACCACCAACCACAGCGTATCCAAATGTTGAAAGTTCCCGATTAAAAGGGGAAGAAATTGATAAGAGTACAGATAGTCCTTGACTTACAATTAGCGACCGTTCGAAGTTGCGACGGCATTGAAAAAAAAGTGACTCATGCCCGTTTCTCACACTTGCCTCCCTGTGGTCGTGTGATTTACATTCAGTTGCTTGGCAACTGATTCAGATTTATGACGGTCGCAGCGTCCGTGTGTGCGTATGCATGTCACGTGATACCCTGTTGCAACCTTCCAACAAGGGGGGAAATGCCAGATTCGCTTCCCGTCCTGGTGGCTAATTTAACGACAGTCGATTCGCTTAACGAATGTGGCAAGGAAAGTCGTAAAAACGATGCGGTGGGGGGGGGGGCGAACTCACTTCGCCGACGTCTCCCTTGGCGATCTAAATTTGGGGGCTCCGCCACGGTCGTGGAGCGGAGGGGCGACCTGAATTTTAAGGGAGGCGGTCGCGGGGGGCTACCGGAGGCTTCTTCTTTGCCGAGGAGGGTTAAAGTTGCTTACCGAGAAGTCTCTTTTCGGCGCCAGCCGTTTCGGGAAGTGGTCGAAGGCGTAGGATTTGGTGCAGACCGGATAGCGGTTACGATGGATTTTGTAGAAGAGATGGGCCGACTTGTCCAGCCGATAATCGCAGATGTAAACATCTGGCTCCTTCGCCCCTTTGGGTCTTCCTGAAAGTGGGGGAGGGAAGGGGGGGAAGAAGTTCTCAAGGTCATTCTCCGCCCCAAAGACCACCAGCCCTTCCTTCGATTGAGGGGGGCGGGGAGGGGGCAACCATTTGTCTGAGGCAGGCGGGAGGAAAGCCGCTTCTGGGATCTGGCCGACTTGCCTTTGCAGTAGGTGTAGAGATCCAGCACGCAGCAGGTCCCCACCACCGCCTCCAGAGGGATGATCTCGTACAGTGGCACCCGGAAGAGCTCGTTGTGGTAGAACTTGCGGGAGGGCGAGTGGTGGGTTTCGTGCGGGCGGAAGTAGTGGTGGCCGAAGGCGAAACGTTCCCCCCTGCAGGAAGGCGAGAAGCAAAGGGAGTCCCCCCACCTAAAGCCGCTGTGCTCAAAAGAGGAGGCTCCTCTGGGCAACCAACAGTGACTTGGAGGGTTTGTGGGTTTTTTTTTTGAATTTGAACTCACAGCCTGTTGCTGATCGTTGCTTTAAGGTAGGGTTTCTTCAGTTTTAGAAACTTTAAGAGGACTTCAATTCCCAGAATTCCCCAACCAGAGTGCTTTAAGAGGTGTGGACTTCAGCTCCCAGAATTCCCCAACCAGAATGCTTTAAGAGGGATGGACTTCAGTTCCCAGAATCCCCCAACCAGAATCTTTAAGAGGGATGGACTTCGACTCCCAGAATGCTTTAAGAGGGATGGACTTCGACTCCCAGAATCCCCCAACCAGAATGCTTTAAGAGGGGTGGACTTCAGCTCCCAGAATCCCCCAACCAGAATGCTTTAAGAGGAGTGGACTTCGACTCCCAGAATCCCCCAACCAGAATGCTTTAAGAGGAGTGGACTTCGACTCCCAGAATTCCCAGATATAATAGTTTAAAGCGGTGTGGAATTCTGGCTGAGGAATTCTGGGACTTGAAGTCCACACCACTTCAAACTTTCAAAGGTGAGTGCTCTAAGGAAGCTTTTTGGATGAGAAGCGAAACAACTGAACACAAAGATATATTTTTTTTTCTGCTGAACATCTAATTCCCACAGCCCTGTCTTAGGCCTAAAGGTATTTACACCACGTAGTAGGGGCTGTATTGCTCTTATCCTTCCCATCTACCTATGTGGGGGAAAGTTTTATATCTTCAAAAACTTGTGAACTGCCGGCCAAAAGAACCAGCGAAAAACTCCTGCCATGTTTGCCGTGAATTCACGGCGTCCACCACAACCATTTCCAGCGTGGCTGAAAGGCGAAAAGAACTGACTTTTTTTTCCCCCCATGGAGGAAGACGTGAAAAACTCACTTCTCATTTTTCCACAGCTTCTCGATCCGGAAGATATCCAGCCTTTCGCGGTTGATGTGGGACAGCAGGCGGTACGACTGCCGGACCGGGTGGCCGTCGGGGGTTCTTCGGCTATCTCGCATCAGGTACACGCAGTCTCCTGCGGGCGGGAAGCAGAGAAGAGCCTCAAATACATCGGCAGGGGCATAAGGGAAAAAAGCAAAACAAAACAGGAAAAGAACGAGAAAAAACCCCAATGGAATTTGAATATCCCAACAGCTGTTTCAGAAGGTGACTGCCTTCCCCATAGATGCAAGAAACAGACTCCCCATAAAGAAAAAAAAATCTACTTTATTTACACTTTGGGAATTAACTGCCTTCACCGACAGAAAGTCCAGGCAAGAGAGTCCAGGTTAACTAAAACAAGAGTCCTTATCAGCTCCTTAGGATAAATGCAAAGCCGTGAGCTCCCAGCCTGGGAGGCTGCCAATTAAGTCAGTTCAAACAGAGCAATAGACAGACCTCAGTTCTGGCAATGTCGCACGAAACAAACAAGGAGCAAACTTTCCAGAAATACGAACGGTTGTCTCCTACGACAGCCACTCCCTTTTCCTCCTATTTATTCCCTGTGCTTGGATACCCCTCACTAGTGAGCGAGAACAGAACCCGGAGACCCTGTAGGGAAGGGAAGAGTTATCCCACAGCCCCTCCTGGCTGCCTCTCACTCCCCCCCCCGGGGGCAGACACCCACCTTGGCGGAGCAAGAGATCGTCCCGTAACAGACAGATGAAGTAAACGCAGCCGGGTTGGGTGTAATGAGGCCGGGGAATCATCGGTACCTCCTAAGGGAAGACGAGAGAAATAGGAGGAAGGGCCCGTGGGGGGGGAAAAAACAAAACAAGAGAGAAAGCTCGGCTTCCTTACCCTTAGGGATTGTTTCAAAGGTTTCCAGGGTGGTTCAAAGCAACAGGAAAAGAGCCAGTTTGGTCTAGTGGTTAAAGCAGCAGGATAGAAATGGGGAGTTCTAGTTCCGTTTTAGGCACGAAAGCTAGCTGGGTGACTTTGGGCCAATCACCAGGAGGCTGGGAGTTCTAGTCCCACCTTAGGAACGAAAGCTGGCTGAGTGACTTTGGGCCAATCACTAGGAGGCAGTAAATTCTAGTCCTGCCTTAGGCATGAAAGCTGGCTGGGAGACTTTGGGCCAATCACCAGGAGACAGTGAGTTCTAGTCCTGCCTTAGGCATGAAAGCTGGCTGGGAGACTTTGGGCCAATCACCAGGAGACAGTGAGTTCTAGTCCCGCTTTAGGCATGAAATCCAGCTGGGTGACTTTGGGCCAGTCCCTCCCTCTCAGCCCAAACCATCTTGGTTGTTACTGTGGGGAAAATAGGATGAGGAAATATTGTGTGTGTTCACAGCGAGGAGTTATTTGTCTGCCTGTCTGTGCCTCTATCTACTTATGTACTTATAGACACTTACCCGATCCACTGTACGCAGCTCGCACTGTTCACACAGGTAGTGTTCGACGTCCGAGTTCACCCCCATGCAGTCGCAGTGCTGCCAAACCTGCGAGAGAAAGGGAGGATTCAGGAAACGCCGAGAAAGAAACCTTGGCTTGATATAGGCAATATATATATATGTATATATACTATAGGGGAAAAAAAAAAAAGAGTATAATCTGCCTGCTGAGAAGCTTGGAATATCCCTGGCTAATTTCAGCTGAAGTTAGCCGTGCTGAGCAAAGCAGAGCAACGAAATAGCAATAGAAGGGTATTGCATTTTGCCAAAAAAAAAACAAAAAATCCCCAAACAAACCTGAAAAAAAGATTCTTGCAACAGGAAAGAATCCAAGCTCTTACAAACTTCGCATATCCAAACAGGGCAGTGGTGGGATTCAAATAATTTGACAACCGGTTCACTGCCCTAATGACCGGCTGGGTGGGCGTGGCCATAGTGGGTGTGGCCAGGGGTGTGTGACAGGCAGCACTCTGCCTCCTGCAGCCTCCTGAGAGCGAAAACGGGCAGCAAGGGGGCTGTGTTGCACACACACCCCTTGCCCCGTTTTGGGCCTAGTAGGCTTCCCTGCACTTACCTGGGAACAAAATGGGGTGCATTGGGACTCCTGGAAGGGAGGGGGAGGGGCAAGCAGCAATTGAACTACCAATTCACCCGAACCGGCTAAATCTCACCACTGAAACAGGGGATCCTGTTGCTTTTAAGATCAGGGTGTCCCCCAAACGTGGCCACTTTTAAGATGCCTGGACTTCAACTCCCAGAATTCCCCAGGATTCTGGGAGTTGAAGTCCAGGCATCTTAAAGCAGCCAAGGTTGGGAAAATCCTGTTTTAGAACAAAACCATGGGGGGGGGGGTTTCCTCTATTTTTGGAGCGGGAAACCTGCCCCTCTCCCGAGAATCCGGGCAGGGCAGGGGGTCCTTCGGTGCCCACCCTTCACTCACCATGCACTTTTCGCACTGGATCATCAGCCCTTCGTCTTTGTACAAGCCGCAGATGCAACGGATGACGTCTTCGTCTTTCTCGTGCCCGCTCTCCTTCTCACACAGGGAGGTCTCGCTGCTGTCCGCCTCGCTGGCCGTCTCGCCCACGATCTCGTCGATCTGAGCCGCCGCTTCGTGACGGGCGTTGTAATAGGCTTTCCGCAGCCGGCAGACGTCCCGCCCGATCGGAGATTTGCGGCCGTAGTATTTCTGCAGGGGGAAGGGAAAAAACAAAACAAAACAGCGGTCATCTCCTCGTGTCGGAACTCCCAGATTCTTGGATTTAACGGGCCGTGAAATTCTAGGGTTGATCCTTGTTAAGTTAGACTAGTATTTCAGGCAGGTGAAGAAGGGTGGATATTAACTCCCAGAATTCCCCAGACAGCATGCTTCAAGATGGCTGGACTTCAACTCCCAGAATTCCCAAATCAGCCTGCTTTAAGATGGGTGGATGTCAGCTCCCAGAATTCCCAAGCCAGTGTGCATTAAGACAGGTAGACTTGAACTCCCAGAATTCCCCAGCCAGCATGCTTTAAGACGAATGGACTTCAACTCCCAGAATTCCCCAGCCAGCCTGCTTTAAGATGGGTGGACTTCCACTCCCAGAATCCCCCAGCCAGCATGATTTAAAAGGGGTGGGCTTCAGTTCCCAGAATTCCCCAGCCAGCCTGCTTCAAGATGGACTTCGACTCCCAGAATTCCTCAGCCAGCACGTTTTAAGAGTAGACTTGAACTCCCAGAATTCCCAAATCAGCATGCTTTAAGATGGGTGGATGTCAGCTCCCAGAATTCCCAAGCCAGTGTGCATTAAGACAGGTAGACTTTGATTCCCAGAATTCCCCAGCCAGCATGCTTTAAGACGAATGGACTTCAACTCCCAGAATTCCCCAGCCAGCCTGCTTTAAGATGGGTGGACTTCCACTCCCAGAATCCCCCAGCCAGCATGATTTAAAAGGGGTGGGCTTCAGTTCCCAGAATTCCCCAGCCAGCCTGCTTTAAGATGGACTTCGACTCCCAGAATTCCTCAGCCAGCACGTTTTAAGAGTAGACTTGAACTCCCAGAATTCCCAAATCAGCATGCTTTAAGACAGGTGGACTTCAACTCCCAGCCTGGCTGGAGAATTCTGGGAGCTGATGTCCCCCCTATCTTAAAAGTTGCTGAGGTCGGGAAACACCCATCCTGGGTGCAACGTTATTCCCAGCGCCGAAGCAAAATCAAACAGGGCCGGGAATCTTTGGGAACGGAGGTTTTTGGAGAGAAGGAAGGGAGGGAACCGTCCTTGGTTTCCGACAACCGTGCGCCAGCTGCCCGCTCACCTCGGCGTTGCGGAAAACCTTCAGCATATCTCCGTCGAAAGCCTCCACCGTTTTGTAGTAGCCCGTCAGGATCTGCTTCTCGATGGTGGTGAGATCGAGGGGGTCCGAGATCTTCTCGTAGTAATCGGCGTTCCTGGTCCGGGGAGAGGTTGGAAGTGCGGAAAGTGAATGACCAGGGGTCGTTTGGATGCTCAGATGGCTGGGAGGGAGGCGCCTCCCCCCCCACTTTGGCAAAAGGACTTACTTTTTTTTCGGAGGGACAACCAGCAAAGGGGTGGCCAGGACTTGCCTGGAGGAATCTGGAAGTCAAAAGGAGAGGAAGGCCGTGAGGACCACAGAGATGTCCCGAAGAAGGAGTGGGGCTGCTGGGGGTTCGCAAGGGTTCGGGAGAACCTCTAGCTAAGATTCTGTGCAGTTTGGAGAACCCCCAAATCCCACTCCTGGCTGGCCCCGCACCCCTCGCCCCTCCCAGGAGTCCCCATGGCAGAGGTGGGTTTCAGCAGGTTCTGACCAGTTCTGGAGAACCGGTAGTGGAAATTTTAAGTAGTTTGGAGAACCGGTAGTAAAAATTCGGACTGGCCCCGCCCCATCTATATTCTCTGCCTCCCGAGTCCCAACTGATCAGGAGGAAATGGGGATTTTGCAGTAACCTTCCCCTGGAGGGGGGAGGGAATGGGGATTTTACACACCCCAGCTGTAACTTTTATGTTTTAAGCCTCCTTGAACCCTGTCCTGGGTTCAAGGGGACTCTCCCCGAAGCTTGGGTTCGGCTTCAGGTCTTCGCTTGCCCTCACCTTTGTAGGCAATGATGCCGTCGCAGATCTCCTTGAAGATCTGTGCGAGGCGCGCTGCTCGGGCCACTTCCAGGTTTTCTTCGGCGGCCGCCAACCGTCGCGTCCTCACCGAGCGGGCGGTCTGCAGGGCGGAGAACTGGGTCATGAAGACATCTGAAAAAGAAGGGGAGGGCGATGAGGGAGGGAGGCTCACCAGGTTCCTGACAGCGTTATGGCGGTTTCCTTCCTTCCTTCCTTCCTTCCTTCCTTCCTTCCTTCCTTCCTTCCTTCCTTCCTTCCTTCCTTCCTTCCTTCCCTCCCTCCCTCCCTCCCTCCCTCCCTCTGGGGGTTTTCAAGAAGAGACTGGACAACCATTTGTGTGTACCAGTATAGGGCCTCCTGCTTGAGCAGGGGGTTGGACTAGAAGACCTCCAAGGTCCCTTCTGACTCTATTATTCTGTTACTACGAGCAGCTGGATTTAGCAAACGGGCAGTGATGGAAAGAAGATTGTGGTTTAGTTACGAGAAGCCCCTTTCTGGCCACAACTTTGAGGCGCTCGGAGATGTGGAGGGGTTCAGGGGTCCGACTCTCACCGGATTTGATGTTGCCATCGTCGCGGCACATCCCATTCCAGCGGGTGTACAACGAGGGTGAGTGGAGGCTGTCGCTGTCGTGTTTGACCTCCTCCTGCTTCTGACGGATCTTGTCCCAGTTGCGTACCAGGAAAACGTGGTGTTTCAGCACGAAATTCCTAGAAGGGGGGGAAAAATGTGAAGATAGTGGGAAGAAGGATTTTTTGGGGAGGAGGGAGAGTGGGGGAAACCTTAGCCACCGCTGCAGGAGGTGGTAGGAAGAGGTGGCTGGTTTAAAGGGTTGGTGGGTGAGTGGGCAGGGAGGAAAATGAGGGTGGAGTCAATCAACCAGTGACCAACCAAGCAACCTGCTGTTAACCAATCACCCTCCAACCAACCCATCAACAACCAACCAAGCAACAACCATCCAACCAACCAACCAACCATCAACTAACCAACTAAGCAAAAACCATCAACCAACCAACCATCAACCAACAACCATCCATCAACCATCCATCAACCAACCAACCAACAACCATCCATCAACCAATTAACCAACCATCAAACCAATTAACCATCAATCAACCAACCAACCATCAATCAATCAATCAACCAACCATCAATCAATCAACCAACCATCAACCAACCAACCAACCATCAATCAACCAACCAACCATCAACCAACCAACCATCAACCAACTAACCAACCATCAATCAATTAACCAACCATCAATCAATCAACCAACCATCAATCAATCAACCAACCATCAACCAACCAACCAACCATCAACCAACCAACCAACCATCAATCAACCAACCAACCATCAACCAACCAACCATCAACCAACTAACCCACCATCAATCAATCAACCAACCATCAACCAACCAACCATCAACCAACTAACCAACCGTCAATCAACCAACCATCAACCAATCAACCAACCATCAACCAACCATCAACCAACTAACCAAACATCAATCAATCAATCAACCATCAATCAATCAACCAACCATCAACCAATCAACCAACCAACAACCAACCAACCAACAACCATCCATCGACCATCCATCCATCCACCAACCAACCAACCATCAATCAATCAACCAACCATCAACCAATCAACCAACCAACAACCAACCAACCAACAACCATCCATCGACCATCTATCCATCCACCAACCAACCAACCAACAACCATCCATCAACCAACTAACCAACCATCAACCAACCAAGCAGCAACCACCAACCAGCTCATCATCAACCAACAAATCACCTCCCAATCACTAATCAACTACCCATCAACCAACCGTGTTTCCCAGTCCTGGCTTGCCAAGGTGTGGCAAACCAGGGGTTCTCCATTCCGAAGCGCCATGCTGGGCCTACTTAGCTCCTTAACCTGTACAGCAGTTGCAAGGCCCACCAAGTAAGTGGCAACCCAGCCCCGAGGAAGGATGGCTCCACCCTTGTGTTGAGGCTGGCAAGAGCCCAGGCCGAGAACCAGCAGCCCTTCCCTTCTCCTCACCTCTCCCTGTTGGACATGGGCTTCATCTGCAGTTGGGGAGTCAGCCGAGTTGGTGGGGTGGCGTTATCGCTGGGCTCTTCGGGAATGTGGCCCTTCTGGAAAACAAGAGCGGTGTTTCTTGGAGGGAGGGAGGGGAAATCTACACTGGGGGGGTCAAAACTCTATGGTTTTACCCTCCCCGCTATGACGAAAACAGAAGTTTTTGGCCACTTCTGAAATGTTGATGGGGGCTGCGGGCGATTGAAGTTGAAGGGCAGAATTGTCACCTGAAGCTACCTGCTTCCTAATCCCAGCGACGACCGGGATGCTACAGGTAGGCCTCGTCTTACAACAGTTTGTTTAGTGACCGTTCCAAGTTACAACGGCACTGGAAAAAGTGACTTAGGACCCGAGGAGGCTGGTGTGGTGCTGTGCCAGCAGCCTGTGAAGCTGGCACTTGAGTCGGACAATGAGGAGGCTGGAGAAGATGTGGTGCCAGAGGCGGGGATTCGGCCAGGGCCTTCAGAACCTCCAGAAGCTCCCACGAGTGAAGAGGACGAAGAGGAGGAGCCTCTTCTCGATGCACGGGCGCGCAGAGCGGCCAAAAGGCAGGAGTGGCTCTTCAGGAGGAGGTCTCCTCGAGAGTAAGGCTTGGGGCTAATTGGCCACTCCCTTAGCCTATTTAAGGAGGAATGTCGACAGAAGCAATTTGCAGGGAACAACTTTAGTTCATTCTCCTTCGCGTCTGGATTCTCTGCAAATTGCTTCGGGCCTTTCTGCCAACCTTAGTAAGATTGTGGTGACTTTATCTTTGGTTTCTTGTAGGCTGTGAAGAAACGTTTATTAACAGCCTTTGTTTTTGATAAAGACTTGAGTTATTTTAGTAAATTAAGTTTTGTACAAACTTTGTGTGTGCTGCGTTCTTTGGGGTCCGTAGCTGGGGCAGAACAGAGGTTTAAGCCCCCCCCCCCAGGCTGTTGTTGTTTTGAACCTCACATGTGCCTCTGATTGACCCTAAACTGCAAAGGTCAACTTGGGGTACAAACTCACCCTCTTTTTCAACTTGTGCTTGGACTTCCTCTTCTCTTTGGACCGGCTCGGCCGCCTCTGTGCCGTGACCATCTGGTTGGCTTTGCTGAGCAGGCCGTTCATTCGCTGGCTCTTGCCGCCGATGATCCCTCGGCATTTCTCAAAGCCGCACTTGCAGAGTTGCTGCAACGGGAAGTCAAACGGGGGTGTTTAAATGGGGAGGGGGGGGTTCCTTTGGGAAGCCAGGGCGCCCCGGAGTGATAAGCAAGACCGAACTGCAAACCCTCTTTAAGGGGGTCCTTGACATGCAGCACTTCGTTCAGTGACCGTTCCAAGTTACGAAGGACCACGGCAGCATCCTTGGGGTCCCGGGGTCAAAATTTAACAACACTCGGCCGCTGACTCGTATTTTATGACGGTTGAAATGGGATTCCCCTTTGCCGACCTTCTGACAAGCAAAGGCAATGGGGAAGCCAGGTTCAATTAATGGCCGTTGTGATTAAATTAAAAATGGCGGTGATGCAATTAAACTGTGGGAAGGTCGTAAAACGAGGCAAAACTCGCTTAACATCTGTCTCACTTGGCCACAGAAATGCTGGGTTGCAAGTCAAGGACCACCACTGGAAGTTTTTTAAGAAGAGGTTGGACAACCATTTGTCTGAAGTGATGTGGGGTTTTCTGCCTAAGCAGGGGGTTGGACTAGAAGACCTCCAAGGTCCCTTCCGACTCTGTTATTCTGTTCTATTCTATTCTATTCTATTCTATTCTATTCTATTCTATTCTATTCTATTCTATTCTATTCTATTCTATTCTATTCTATTCTGAATCCTATTGTATTCTATTCCTTCATTCCATCATTCTATTCTAATTCTATTCTATACTATTTTCTATTCTATTCTAAATTCTATTCTATTCTGAATCCTATTCTATTCCTTTTCTTTTTTCTTTTCTTTTTTTCTCTTCTCTTCTCTTCTCTTCTCTTCTTTTCTATTCTATTTTCTATTCTATTCTATTTTCTATTCTATTCTATTCTATTCTTTCTTTTCTTTTTTCTTTTCTTTTCTATTCTATTCTATTCTATTCTTTTCTATTCTATTTTCTATTCTATTCTATTCTATTCTGAATCCTATTGTATTCTATTCCTTCATTCCATCATTCTATTCTAATTCTATTCTATTCTATTCTATTCTATTCTATTCCTTCATTCCATCATTCTATTCTAATTCTATTCTAATTCTATTCTATTCTATTCTATTCTATTTTCTATTCTATTCTATTCTATTCTATTCTGAATCCTATTGTATTCTATTCCTTCATTCCATCATTCTATTCTAATTCTATTCTATTCTATTCTATTCCTTCATTCCATCATTCTATTCTAATTCTATTCTAATTATTCTATTCTATTCTATTCTATTCTATTCTATTCTATTTTCTATTCTATTCTATTCTATTCTATTCTATTCTATTCTATTCTATTCTATTCTATTCTATTCTATTCTATTCTGAATCCTATTGTATTCTATTCCTTCATTCCATCATTCTATTCTAATTCTATTCCTTCATTCCATCATTCCATTCCATTCCATTTTCTATTCTACTTTCTATTCTATTCTCCTGTATTTTATGAACAAGTAACTCAAGGGGGCCAACAGATCTCCTTCCTCTTCCTATTTTTCCCCACAACGAGAAGCCTGCGAGAGGGAAGGGACTGGCTCAAAGTCACCCAACTGTCAGACGATCCAAGAACAGAGGCCCCCCTCCCCACTCCTCCCAAAGCCCTCTGCCCTCACCTGCTTCTCCACGTTGAAGGAGTGGAAATTGTAGTCGTAAGTCAGCTCGGTGCCGGCCGGCATGTCCTTCAAAGCGTAGAGTCCGATCCGGTAAACGCCGTTGACCGACCTGGAGGCAAAGAGAGGAAAATGAAAAAGATTATTTAAAAAAACAAAACAAAACCCACAAACACAACAATTAGGTTTTAATGCATTTCTCTGCGCGATTATACAGGTAAGTCGACTTACGACCAAAACGGAGCCTCAAAAATTTCTGTTGCTAAGCGAGACGGTTGTAAAGGGAGCTTTGCCCCATTTTACGACCTTCCTTGCCTCAGTTGTTAAGTGAATTTACTCATCATCATCTTCTTTTAACGACCCCGTAATCCCTTGCAGGGCGGAGCCTGGGCAACTGAATGGAGCTAGCAGAGTGTTTTACTGGCCGGATGCCTTTCCTGTTGCCAGAGCGGAGTTTTGTTCAGCAGATAATATTCTCATCGTGCCCAGAGAGAGAAATATCTGCCTCTACCTAGAATCGAACTCACAGCCTCCCGATTGTGAGGCGAGAACTCCACCTCTAGGCCACCGCACCTCTCCTAGTTGTTAAGTGAATCACTGTGGTTATTAAATTAGTCACACTGTTGTTAAGTGAATCTGGTTTCCCCATTAGTTGTCGGAAGGTCGCAAAAGCGGATCACGTGACCCTGGGACACGGCGACTGTCGTAAATGTGAGTCAGTTGCCAAGCGTCTGAATTTTTGACCGCGTGATGCTGCAACAGTGTGGAAAAATGGTCCCAAGTGACTTTTTTTCAGCGACGTTGTAACTTTGGTCACTAAGTGAACTGTTGTAAGTTGAGGACAACCTGGATTTGAGCTTCTGGGGCACGCCAAGGCAGGAGGCGGTTTCCGACAGCAGCGTGGGGGGGGGGATGGCGGGGGGGGGGACGCTTACCATTTCTGCATCTCACAGTTGGGGTTGCAGCTGTGGTTGATGAAACGGGCCTCGTTCCCCATGCGGTAGCTGTCAATCACCATCCCGCTGTCCAGGTTGAGGCAGTAGTGGTCGCTGTGGTTGTGGTACTGCTCAATCATCCGGTTCCTGAAAAGCCGAACAAATGTGAGGGAGGGAGGGAGGGGGCTGGACTAGGAGACCTCCCGCGGTCCCTTCCGATTCTGTTATCCTGCCTTCTGAGCAAGGGGTTTATTTTATTTTATTTTATTTATTTAAATTTCTATACCGCCCTTCTCCTTTCGGACTCAGGTTGAGCTAGAAGACCTCTAAGGTCCCTTCCACGTCTGTCATTCTGTATTCTGATCAGGGGGTCAGACTAGGAGACCTCCGAGGTCCCTCCCAACTCCGTCATTCTAGGCATTTCTCCCCAGCTTACTTTTCTTCCTCCTTCACCCGGGGCCTTTACCTGAATTCCTGCTCGCTGACGACCTCCCCCAGGTACTCAATGATGAACTGCCCGGCTTTTAGGGACTCCTTGGTCCGGATGCCCCAGCCTTTCTCCTCCGCCCGGAAGCGTTCGAGACACTGCACCCACTCGTGCCTCTGGATCCGCTGGTTGCAGCACTGCTCCCCGCAGGGACACGTGTTGGGCGAACACTCGGCGAAGATCATCCTGAGGTGGGGCGGGAGAGGGGGGGAGAGAGAGAGGAGAGGCAAGGCAGGTGTGGTGAGAAGGCACCAGGGAGCTATCTCATGGCTGAAGCTTTTTTTTAAAGAGGGGTGGACTTCAACTCCCAGAATTCCCCTGCCAGGGTGGGAGGGGACAGGAAGGGAAGCAGGGTGGGAGTTGACAACTTCAACCTCGGCAACTTTTAAGTTGTGTGGACTTCAACTCCCACATTTTTTCTTTTTTTTCTTTTCTTTCTTCTATCTTCCTTTCCTTCCTTCCTTCCTTCCCTTCCTTCTTTCCTTTCTTCTATCTTCCTTTCCTTCCTTCCTTCCCTTTCCTTTCTTTCCTTCCTTCCTTTTTTCTTTCTTTCTTCTTTCTTTCCTTTTCCTTTCCTTTCTTTTCCTTTCCATTCCCCCTTCCCTTCCTCCCCTCCCCTTTCCTTTTTCCTTTCTTTTCCTTTCTCCTTCCTTTCCTCCCCTCCCCTCCTCTTTCCTTTCCAGTGCTTTCCTTTCCTTTCCTTCCTTGTTCCTTTTTTTATTTTTTATTTTTTTATTTTAATTTAATTTGTATACCGCCCTACTCCCGAAGGACTCAGGGCGGTGAACAGGCACAGAATAAAACACGTAAAATACAAAAATTAAGAGCAGAAATAAAATCGAATTAAATCAATTCAGCCCAAGACAAATTTAAAACCCCAGGTTAAGAACAAATTAAAATTTACATTAAAAAAGAATGGGAAAGGTTAGGCCAGACCAGCCTAACTTTCCCTTCCCCTTTCTTTCTCTTCCTTCCTTCCTTCCTCCCTTTTTCTCGCCTTTTCTCTTTCCCTTCCCTCCTCTTCCTCCTTCCTTTCCTTTCCCCTCCTCTCCAACCCTAACCCTTCCCTTCTCAATTACAGGGAGTCCGAGCCCAAAATTTCTCCTGCTAAGCGAAACAGCGGTTAGGTGAGCTTTACATTCGGTCGCTAAACGAACCGTCGTTAAGCCAAGGACTGCCTATATTCGAATGCGCCGTGTACCTGTTCAAACAGTCGTCCAGGCACCCGCTTTTCCGGCTGTCGTCGGGCTGCTTGCAGTTGCAAGTGGTGGCTTCGTAACCGGACAGAGGTTTGACGTCCACATAAACATCTGTAGGTGTGTGTGGGGGGAGGTGGGGGAAGAAATAAGGCCCAGGATGAGGCGTTAAGAGATCCTGAATCCGGCTAAGGATGAGGAGGGGGGTATAAGGGCAGTGATGGCGAACCGGGTTTTTTTCCATGCATGTCCACACCCATAACTCAATGCCCCCCCCCCCAGCCTGTGGGCCCATTTTTCACCCTCCCCATGTTCCAGAGGCTTTCTTGGAGCCTGGGGAGGGCTAAAACAGCCTCCCCCGTCCCTCCTGGAGGCCGAAAACACCCTCCCAGAGACTCCGTGCGAGCCTTGTACTTACCTGGCATCCAAAACGGGCCACGTGGAGACTCCTGGGAGGGGTGGGGGTGGGGTGGGATGGGGAGCCGAAATTCAGCTGGGCGGCACATGCATGGGTGCTGGAGCTGAGCTAGGGCAACGGCTCGCGTGCCCGCAGATATGGCTCCAGGTGCTACCTGTGGGCACGCCTGCCATAGGTTCGCCATCACGGGTATAGGGGACTCGAGGGGGAGGCTCTCTGGGGACTCCCTCCCCTCCCAACCTCCCCCGGAAGCCGTTACAAACACTGGACGGACTTACTTGATCGGATCTTTTTATAAAGTGGAACATCTGGCTTTTTGTACAGCTGAAAGGAAAGGGAGAAAGGGCCGTTTAATGCGTTGCACCATGCAGGGCCTCCCGGGAACAGAATCGCAGGGTTGGGAGGGACCTCGGAGGTCTTCTAGTCCAACCCCTTGCTCAGAATGCAGAAGAACAGAGTTGGAAGGGACTTTGGGTATAAAGAGTCTCCTTTCCTTTGGCTTGTAAGGCGGGAGAAATAAAACGAAGAAAATGTGGGGGGGGAAAGAAGAAGAAAAAGAGGAAGAGGAAGAGGAAGAGGAAGAGGAAGAAGAAGAAGAAGAAGAAGAAGAAGAAGAAGAAGAAGAAGAAGAAGAAGAAGAAGGAAGAAGCAGAGGAGGAGGAAGTGGAGAAAAAGAAGGAGGAGGAGGAGGAGGAGAAGAAGAAGAAGAAGAAGAAGAAGAAGAAGAAGAAGAAGAAGAAGAAGAAGAAGAAGAAGAAGAAGAAGAAGAAGAAGAAGAAGAAGAAGAAGAAGAAGAAGAAGAAGAAGAAGAAGAAGAAGAAGAAGAAGAAGAAGAAGAAGAAGAAGAAGAAGAAGAAGAAGAAGAAGAAGAAGAAGAAGAAGAAGAAGAAGAAGAAGAAGAAGAAGAAGAAGAAGAAGAAGAAGAAGAAGAAGAAGAAGAAGAAGAAGAAGAAGAAGAAGAAGAAGAAGAAGAAGAAGAAGAAGAAACTTTTTTGTTCCCCTCGGACCCAGATCCAAGAAAAATAAGGCCTGAAATTTTTTTCAGGGCTGTTGGCAGAACATCTAAATTCTCCAGAGGGGTGTCTCACACTCACACACACATATCCATGCACAACATATCCTTGCTGAAGAGCTGCTGTCAGAATAAAAGTCCCCAGCAGGATTAAGAGACGACATGTTTTGCCAGCAGAACAACTGCTGTTGCTCGGGCACGGCAGGGAGGGAGGAGGCAGAGGCAGGCACGGTTAGAGGTGACGGAAAGAGTTTTGTGCAGGTAGGTGGGTAGGTAGGAAGGAAGGAAGGAAGGGAGAAAGGAGGAAAGGGAGGAAAAGGAGAGGAAGGAAGGAAGGAAGAAAGGAAGGAAGGAAGGGAGGAAGGAGGGAGGGAGGAAGGAAGGAAGGGAGAAAGGAGGGAGGGAGGAAGAAAGGAAGGAAGGAAGGGAGGAAGGAGGGAGGGAGGAAGGAAGGGAGAAAGGAGGGAGGGAGGGAGGAAGGAAGGAAGGAAGGGGAAAGGAGAGAGGAAGGAAGGAGGGGGAAAGAAGAAAGGGAAGAATGAAGGAAGGAGAAAGGAAGGAGGAAAAGGAAGGAAGGAAGGGAGAAAGGGAGGAGGAAAAGAAGGGGAAAGGAGGAAGAGAAGAAGGGAGGGAGGGAGGAGAAAGGTAGGAAGGAAGGAAGGGGAAAGGAGGAAGGGAAGAATGAAGGAAGGAGAAAGGAAGGAGGAAAAGGAAGGAAGGAAGGAAGGAAGAAAGGAAGGAAGGAAGGGAGGAAGGAGGGAGGGAGGAAGGAAGGAAGGGAGAAAGGAGGGAGGGAGGAAGAAAGGAAGGAAGGAAGGGAGGAAGGAGGGAGGGAGGAAGGAAGGGAGAAAGGAGGGAGGGAGGGAGGAAGGAAGGAAGGAAGGGGAAAGGAGAGAGGAAGGAAGGAGGGGGAAAGAAGAAAGGGAAGAATGAAGGAAGGAGAAAGGAAGGAGGAAAAGGAAGGAAGGAAGGGAGAAAGGGAGGAGGAAAAGAAGGGGAAAGGAGGAAGAGAAGAAGGGAGGGAGGGAGGAGAAAGGTAGGAAGGAAGGAAGGGGAAAGGAGGAAGGGAAGAATGAAGGAAGGAGAAAGGAAGGAGGAAAAGGAAGGAAGGAAGGGAGAAAGGGAGGAGGAAAGGGAGGGGAAAGGAGGGAAGGAGGATGGAAGGAAGGGAGGGAGGAAGGGGAAAAGAGGGAGGAAGGAAGGAAGGGGAAAGAAGAAAGGGAAGAATGACGGAAGGAGAAAAAGGAAGGAAGGAAAGGAGAAAGGAAGGAGGAAAGGGAGGGGAAAGGAGGGAAGGAAGGGAAGAATGAAGGAAGGAAAGGAGAAAGGAAGGAGGAGAAGGAAGGAAGGAAGGAAGGAAGGAAGGAAGGAAGGAAGGAAGGAAGGAAGGAAGGAAGGAAGGAAGGATGATGTCTTCAACTTCTTCCCTTTTTTAACCATTGCCGTTAACAAAAGACGGCTGGCTGAGTTCAGGGCAGCCACGGCAGAAAGCAGGTGACGCTGGAAACAAGAGGATGCCGAATTCGAACCTGGGTCGTTCGAACCAGATGCCGGTCTTACCCTTACCTGGTTATGCTTCCACTGCCAGAGAATGTCGTAAGGCAACTGAAAGTCGATTCGCTTTTGCCGAAGGTATTTTCCTGCGAGAAGGGAGTGAAGAAATGCATCCGATCAGAATAGAGCTGGAAGGGACACCTGGAGGTCTTCTAGTCCAGCCCCCACCCCCACCCCTACCCCGCTGCTCAGGCAGGAGATCCTATACCATTGGAGACAAGAGACTGTCTTTTCTTAACAACCTCCAGTGATGCAGCGCCCACAATTTCTGGTGGCAAGCTGTTCCACTGGTTAATTGGCCTCACTGTTAGGAAGTTTCTCCTTAACTCCAGGTTGCTTCTCTGCTTGGTTAGTTTCCACCAGTTGCTCCTTTGTCCTGCCTTCAGGTGTTTTTGAGCCAGGTTTCGCCCAATCTCTACTTGTATCTTTGGTTTTTTTTTCCTGCCTAGGTGTAAAACCTTGATTTTTCTCCACTTATCCAATATTATTATTATTTTGCAAACAGCCCCAAAGGCGTCTGCTCAAAAGGCAACTGGACTCGGTTTTTCCTCGAAGACGTTTCGCTTCCCTCACCCAAGAAGCCTCTTCAAGTTCTGAGACTGAACGGTGGAGGATTGGAAGGATTTGTACTCCCCGCAGTCCTCTGGTCGTTAGCGCTCCCTCTGAGAGTCCTCTGAGACTCTAGGGGGCGGTGCTCATCTCCGTTTCAAAGCCGAACAGCCAGCGCTGTCCGAAGACGTCTCCGTGGTCGTGTGGCCGGCATGACTCAACGCCAAAGGCGCACAGAAAACGCCGTTCCCTTCCCACCAAAGGTGATCCCTATTTTTCTACTTGCATTTTTTTTTATGTGCTTTCGAACTGCTAGGTTGGCAGAAGCTGGGACGAGGAATGGGAGCTCACTCCGTTACGCGGCACGTGGGATTCGAACCGCTGAACTGCCAACCTTTCAGATCGACAAGCTCAGCGTCTTAGCCACTGAGCTACTGCGCCCCTTATACAATAGGGTCTGCTTAAATTACTTCGCCGTTCCCTGCAGGAAAGCTAAGAGAGAGTAAGCCAGGAACGCACCCCACGTTGCTGAATTAAAATTCCAAAACGCCCAGCCGGGGAGATCTCACCGAAAGGAAAACGAGGAATTACAAGAGTTTGAGCGCGGCTGCTCTACTCCCGATTTACACCAAGGCTGGGCAACCGAGAGGTTTAATGACTAAAGAGGCATTTTTACTCCTTTCCAACCTGGCTCTGAAATGGCCCAGAATTGTTTGACGGTGAGATGATGGGCGTGTACATTTAATAAATATTTAATAATTTTTTAAAAAATCAACAGCTTTGTCTAAATCCTAAACTAGATCTAGGACAGTGATGGTTAGCCTTTTCGGCACCGCGTGTCAAAAATGGAGCGCACATGTGTGCATATGCACACACACGTGCCTGAGAAGAGAGCAGCTGGCCGGCGTGCACGCGTGTGATGGAATCTGGAAGAGCAGCTGGTTACGGCTGCGACGTGGCCCTGAATTCACAGCCAGCCTATTCCACAGGTGTCGATTCGTTTCCTTTTAGCCAGAGAACCGAATTCGGAGAGGCTCTTGTCCGCTTCAGACTTCCCAGAATCCCCCTGGCTGGGGCTGAGGATTCTGGGATTGGAAGCCCAAGACATCTGGAGGGCATCAGAGCCACAGAAGCGAGCGAAAAGTCCCCGAGTTGGGACTTCTTTGCAAGAAGCGAAAGGGAGAGGAGAGGAAGCCGCTGACAAGTTGGGCTCTTTTAACATTTGTTCGGATTTTCCAGAGCCTCGAGTTGCGCTCGGGCGAGTTCCAGGAAGCGGCCGAATCTGCTGGGAATCTGTTTTCACTTCTATGACCTCACTGGAGGGAAACAAAAGCCTCTTTCAAGAGCCTGGCAGCTGGCCCGGAGAATGGGGAACGCTCCCTCTCGCCCTCAAAATAAAAAGGAGCCACCCGGCTGAGTTGGCCGAAGCAGAGAAATAATCCTGTGATTCATGAGATCCTCGGGGCGAGGATCTCATGAATGCAGCCTGATCTTTCCAGGAGGGTCCCAAGGAAACGGCAGGCTGGGATTGGAGAAGGGAAGAAGGGAATCCATCTTTAAGTCCCTCTTCCCAATTCACAAATTCCTACACAGGCTGTTTTAGCACGAGGGGGCCAAGCAAGATTGGCACTGGCATTCTGCCGATGCCCCTCGGTCCTGCCAGGTTTCCTTCGCCAAAGATAACGTGGGATCAGCTCAGCACTGGAAGTCCCAAAAGTGCTTTTTTTCCCCAAGAGGCAACCGGAGTTTCTGGCGTTTCTTTGAAGACGTTTCGCTTCTCATCTGAGAAGCTTCTTCAGCTCTGACTGGATGGTGGAGAACGGAAGGATTGATACTCCTTGCAGGCAGCTGGTCATTTGCATCCTTTTAGAGGATCGTTGAGGCCACTTGGAGGTTTATCTGTGTCCTCAGAGTCACCTTGAATGGTACAAATGAGCGAGAAGAAGGCTCAAGTGACACTGAGGACACAAAAAACCTCCAAGTGGCCTCAACGACCCTCTAAAAGGATGCAAATGACCAGCTGCCTGCAAGGCGTATCAACCCTTCCATTCCCCACCATCCAGTCAGAGCTGAAGAAGCTTCTCGGATGAGAAGCGAAACGTCTTCAAAAGAACAAAACCCCCAGAAAAGTCCACTTACCTCTTGAAAAAAGCACCTTTGGGACAACTGTGACCTTGGATGACGGAGAATCTCTACAGGCATTTAGCGACACAATTTGGGATGGACACCCTTGGAACGGTGTGGGGATAGAAATGGAATTCCAGAGGAAAAACTGTAGACTACAGGAGCCTTGATGGCGCAGCGGATTAAACTGCTGTTAAAGTAGCACTTAGCTGCCTGCAATTATTGCGAGTTCAATTCTCACCAGGCTCAAGGTTGACTCAGCCTTCCATCCTTCCGAGGTAGGTAAAATGAGGACCCGGTTTGTGGGGGCAATAAGCTGACTTTGTATAAAAAAAAGAACACCGCTTAGGAGGGGGCCGAAAGCCCTACTAAGCAAGTATACACAAAAGTATGAAGGCTATTGCTTAACGCATTGTAAGCCGCCCTGAGTCTCCGGAGAAGGGCGGCATATAAATCGAACCAATCAATCAATCAATAAATAAATAAATAATGAACGATTTGCACCACTCAGAGAAACCTCCAAGCGGCCTCAACGACCCTCTGAAAGGATGCAAATGACCAGCTGCCTGCCAGGAAGATCAATCCTTCTATTCCCCACCATCCAGTCAGAGTGGAAGAAGCTTCTTGGATGAGAAGTGAAACGTCTTCAAAAGAATAACCAGAGAGTCCAGTGGCTTCTTAGAAAAAAAACACCTTTGGGACAATCTGGATGACTTGAGACCCTCCATAGACACTCAGGTCAAAAGATGTGTGTGTGGGGGGGGGGGAGAGAGCTTTCCTCTCCTGCTGCTTTCCTCTCTTGTGAATTTGGGGGGGTGGGAGGAGCGAAGGAGGCTGGGTGGGACGGCACGAGGCGGATTCTCGGCCTGGGGGAAGAGGCAGCTCGGACTGGCGGCCAGTGCCAGGCCTCCTCGCTGGCCCAGTTCCAGGTTATTGTTACCGTTGGCAGGCTGCCTCTGTCCTGTAACTATAAACATGGTGGAGGGTGTTTGCCATAATTGGGGAAGACGACGGGCTGTGTGTTTAAATGTCCCCCTGCCCTCCTCCTCCCGTTGTGGGGAAAAGTCACGCCCACACCCACTTTGGGAATGCAAACCTGGCTTCCTCGCACGGATTCAGGGTTGCGAATCCTTTAAGGGGGGAAAAAAAAACCCCATGGAATGGAACCAAGTACTGAATGGGTCTATATGCTTTCAAGGGGAAAACCAGGAAGAAGGGACTTTTTTTAAAAAACAACAACAACAAAAAAACCCCATGAAATCCATCTTGCTGAACTCAAAACCTTGCATATTTTATTGCTTGGGAGTTTTAAAAGTTCCAAACGTTTGGGAAAACGATGGTAGTAGAGGCAGGGGGTCTTTTCTTTTCTGCCTGGAAGCACAGCAGGGATATTCGTAATATATATATATATATATTTTAAATTGTTTTGTTTTTTTTTTGTTTAAACCATATTGTTTTTAGGAATAACTCAAGGTCAGGGAATATACCTAAAACGCCCTTCCTCCTCCTGTTTTCCTCACAACGACAACCCTGTGAGGTGGCTGAGAAGGAGGGAGTGGCCCCAAAAGTCACCCAGCTGGCTTTCGTGCCTAAGACAGGACTAGAACTCACCGTCTCCTGGTGATTGGCTCAAAGTCACCTAGCCGGCTTTCATGCCTAAGGCGGGACTAGAACTCTCTTTCTCCTGGTGATTGGCTCAAAGTCACCCAGCCGGCTTTCGTGCCTAAGGCGGGGCTAGAACTCCCAGCCTCCTGGTGATTGGCCCAAAGTCACCCAGCTGGCTTTCATGCCTAAGGCGGGACTAGAACTCCCAGCCTCCTGGTGATTGGCTCAAAGTCACGCAGCTGGCTTTTGTGCTTAAGGCGGGACTAGAACTCCCAGCCTCCTGGTGATTGGCCCAAAGTCACCCAGCCGGCTTTCATGCCTAAGGCGGAACTAGAACTCCCAACCTCCTGGTTTCTAGCCTGGTGTCTTAACCCTACATCAAACTGACTCTAATTCTAGTAAAGGAAGGTGTCTGGCGTCCTGGGGGGAAGTCTGGTGTCCTGGGGGGGGGAGGGGGCTCTTGTCTTGAGGAACAGCAATCGTTGGCTAAATTCTGACCCCACAACGTACCTCCTTCATGACACCCGGTCACCCACCCACCCCGCCTTCCAAAGAAAGCTGCACATGTCACATAGTTCTTCCAGAGTTGAGTCGGAGGAGGAGGAGGAGACCTTCCCTCAAAAGCAACAGAGACCGTGGTCGTCACTCACCTACGTGAATAGGCGCAGGGAATAAGCCGTATTCGTGCTCTCCGGGCGTGTATTCCAGTTTTTCTTTCTTTAACTGGATCAGGCGGCTTTTGGGGCTAAGGAAGAGAGAGAGAGAGAGAGAGAGAGAGGATGAGAGACCATGAAGGATGATGTCCAATTCTTGATGTCATCATTGATGTGCAATGATGTCTGAGGCTCTAGAAAGAGTGCAGAGAAGGCTGAGTCAACCTTGAGCCGGTCAGGATCGAACAGTGAGCAGTGAGTTAGCCTGCAATGCTGCATTCTAGCTACTGGGAAGGAAGGAAGGAAGGAAGGAAGGGAGGAGGGAAGGAAGGAAGGGCAATACCAATAGCACTTAAACTTATATCCCGCTGCACGGTGCTTTTACAGCCCTCTCTAAGCAGTTTACAGAGTTAGCCTTTTGCCCCGCAACAATCTGGGTCCTCATTTTTACCAACCTCAGAAGGACGGAAGACTGAGTCAACCTTGAGCCGGTGAGATTTGAACTGCCGAACTGCAGCTAGCAGTCAGCTGAAGTAGCCTGCAGTGCTGCACTCTAACCACCGCGCAGTGGTGGGTTTCAAATTTTTTTTTACTACCGGTTCTGTGGGTGTAGCTTGGTGGGCGTGGCATGGCTTGGTGGGCGTGGCAGGGGAAGGTTACTGCAAAATCCCCATTTCCTCCCAATCAGCTGGGACTCGGGAGGCAGAGAATAGATGGGGGCTGGGCCCAGTCAGAATTTTTACTACCGGTTCCCCCGAACTACTCAAAATTTCCGCTACCGGTTCTCCAGAACTCGTCAGAGCCGGCTGAAACCCACCTCTGCCACTGGCTCATCTCGGCTCTGATGATTCTACATACGATTCTCTCTTTTATTAGTTTTAATGTTTTTTTTTTTATATGATGTTTTTATATTCTTGTAAGCCGCTTTGAGTCGCCGTGTGTGAATAGGCAGAAATATAAATCAAATCAAATCAATCAATAACATCCTACCAATAATATCCTATCCACACGGCACATAACAAGGTCAGATTATACCGCATCTACCAGCATTAAAACAGCAACTTTTAGGGGTCTCTAGTCTGCAGGCTTAATCCACTATAAAGTAGATTTTCAAAGCAACGGGAATCCCTGCTGACTGCTCTCCCCCCAGCAGCCCGACTTCCAAGGACCCATTCACAATGAATGGTGCAATGAATTGTACTGTCACTAGAGGGCACGCTCCCCCAGCAACCATTATCTCCAACTACACCCTTCCGTTTGTGTTAACTCACACCAGCAGCTACTGCTGGTAGGACCGAGAAATGCATGGCACTTAATGGGGGGTCATAGCTTACAACCTTTAGCTCTTATTCCTACTGGATTTCCGTTCCGGACAAGTGCTATCTTCTTTCTTACGAGCCGCGGTGGCGCAGTGGTTAGAGTGCGGTACTGCAGGCTACTTCTGCTGATCCCCGGCTGCCAGCAGTTTGGCGGTTCGAATCTCAGCAGGCTCAAGGTTGACTCAGCCTTCCGTCCTTCCGAGGCGGGTAAAATGAGGAGCCAGATTGTTGGGGGGCAAGAGGCTGGCTCTGTAAACCGCTTAGAGAGGGCTGGGAAGCACTATAAAGCGGTATTTAAATGTAAATGCTATTAGGATGGAGAGAGTTTGGCCCAAAGTCAGCAGATTGGCTATAAGCCTAAGGTGGGGCTAGAACTCACAGCCTCTCAGTTTCTACCAACAGAAGAGAGCATAACTTGTGGGGTCCTTGGTGCTCCCTGAGCTCAGTTGTTTTCTTGCAAACGTTTCATGACCCAACTAGGTAACCTCATCAGTGCTAGAAGGGGGTGGGGTTACATTATTTATAAACAGCAAATCCCGCTCCCTCGTAGCACTGATGAGGCTACCTAGCTGGGTCATGAAACGCCTGCAAGAAAACAACCAAGGACCCCACAGTCATCCTCCTCTCCTCTCTGCAAACCCTTCTCCCTTCTAGCACTGATGAGGTTACCTAGCTGGGTCATGAAACGTTTGCAAGAAAACCACCAAGCTCAGAGAACACCGAGGCCTGGCCTAATTTTTCTCCCCTTTCTTTTAAATTTTTAAACTGAAATTTTAATTTGTTTTTAAATTATTGGGATTTTAAACTGTCGTGGGCTAAATTATTTAATTTGGTTTTAAATTGTTTCTAACTTTTGTACTTCTGTATTTTATCCTGTGCCTGTTCACCGCCCTGAGTCCTTCGGGAGTAGGGCGGTATACAAATTTAATAAAACATAAACAAAACAAACCGAGGACCCCCCGACAGTCCCGGTTTCCAGCCTGTTGTCTTAACCATCACATCATGTCAGACGATGTGATTTATGCATTGTTGGCATATTATCGTATGTCTTCGCTTCGCCGTGTTTTTGTTCTTTTAAAAAGTTTGCTGGGCTTTGCCCGGATAAGTATTATTGATGGGCTGCTGCGTGCCAAACTCGCTCTGTTTCTCCTAGTAAACATGTTTTTAATGGGTTATGCCAAATGCCATCCTTTTTAACAGAAGGGACCTTGAAGTCTACCGGTGGTCAAAACCACACACCACTGCGGTGTCTTACCTCTGACCGCCCCCCCACCCCCCACCCCAAAAAAAAACCTCCCAAGCCTGGGCGATAAATCCTCCCTATCCCAGAGAAAAATGCCACACAGAGTTTTTGTGCGTTGTTTCATAGGGAAGAAAAAAAAGAAAAGAAAAGAAACTCTGCTTTTAACTGGGTTAACTTCGCGGTAGGTGGAGCCCCCTCCCTCTCTGGAAAGCCACATTGCTGCCAAGGAGAGAAGCCACATGATACAACGTCTTCCTTGCTCGGGGGAATTTTTATATATATATATATATATTTTATATATATATATAATGTGGAGGAAACATTCCTGAAAATAAATTGCTTTCTGGGGTGCTTTTGGATCTATCCCTGAAAGCCGAGAGGGGCGGAGGGGAGGGCCCCGATCAAAATCAAATAGGAAACGCGGATGAGTCATGCGTCTTGTGAGCCGGAATATTCTTTAACTTGGACGCGACTCAGGAATTTTGTGTGTGGGCTCCAGAGAAGATGGCAAGTTGAATCCAACCACACCGAGCGTGTCTACACTTGAGGTTCCCCTTGGGCTAAGAGGGTTTGGAAAGAGGGAGAGAGAGAGAGAGGGAGGGAGGAAAAGAGAAAA
The DNA here is from genome assembly GCF_059756535.1 of Pantherophis guttatus. Taxonomy (NCBI): domain Eukaryota; kingdom Metazoa; phylum Chordata; class Lepidosauria; order Squamata; family Colubridae; genus Pantherophis; species Pantherophis guttatus. The sequence goes on from NC_142080.1 coordinate 3,701,328, forward strand.
AAAAAGAATGCGAGAGAGAGAAAGAGAAGGAGAGAGAAGGAAGGAAAAGAGGAAAGAGGGAGGGAGGGAGGAAAGAAAAGAGAAAGGTGAAAGAAAGAAAAGAGGAAAGAGATAGGAAGAGAAAGAAGGCAGCAAGAAAGAGGGAGAGGAAGAGAAAGAAAAAGAAAAAAGGAAGGAAAGGAGAAAGAAAAAAGGTGAGAGAGGGAAAAAAAGAAAGAAGACAAAAAAGGAAGGAGGGAAAAGATAGAGAAGGAAAGAAGGAAGGAAGGAAAAGAGGAAAGAGAGAGGGAGGGAGGAAAAGAGAAAGGTGAAAGAAGGAAAGGAAGAAAAGAGGAAGGAAGGGGAAAGAGAAAGAAGGCAGCAAGAAAGAGGGAGATAAAGAGAAAGGAAGGAAGGGGGAAATGAGAAAGAGGGAAGAAAGGAAGGAAAAGAGAAAGAAAAAAGTGAGAGGGGGGAAAGAGAAAGAAGAAGGAGGGAGGGAAAAGATAGAGAAGGAAAGAAGGAAGGAAGAAAAGATAGAGAAGGAAGGAGAGGAAAGAAAGAAGGAAGGAAGGAAGGAAGGAAGGAAGGAAGGAAGGAGGGAAGGAAGGAAAGAAAGAAAGAAAGAAAGAAAGAAAGAAAGAAAGAAAGAAAGAAAGAAAGAAAGAAAGAAAGAAAGAAAGAAAACCACCCCCAAGCCAACTCCAGATTGGCTGGTTCTAACGGTCGCTAAGTGAGGACTGTGTCTTGGCCAATGAGAACCCAGCCAGGGAAAAGCGAGGCTCGGGGAGGGGGGGAATAGGAAGCCAGGGGGCTCCACCTCAGGAGGAGACCTTGGCTTCTCCGACTTACTCGCTGGTCTTGTAGACGTCCGAATAGAGGCCGGCCTTCTGGTACTTCTTTTTCGGTGGGCGGGCCGCTTTCTTCTCCCGCTGGACCAGGGGGGCCGGCGGCCGTTCGGCTTTCTCCGGGGGCTTCCCAGCAGCCTCCGAGGAGGGAGGAGGGGGAGGGAGGGGAGGTGGGGGAGGAGGGGGAGGGGGAGGAGGAGGAGGAGGAAGAAGAGGGTCAGGTGCGGCTTCTGAAAAGCTGGAAGGAGAAATTTGAGGGGGGGACGGGGTGAGCTGGAGATGAGCCTCTGGGAATCTGGGGCCCACCCATTGGTGTGTGTGTTCGTAGGGGTTCGGGAGAACCTCTAGCTAAGATTCTGTGCAGTTCGGAGAACCCCCAAATCCCACTCCTGGCTGGCTCCGCCCACCCCGCTCCTCCCAGGAGTCCCCATGCGGCCTGTTTTGGACGCAGGTAAGTGCATGGCGCGCGTGGAGAGCAAAAAACGGGCCTACCGGAAGTTCGAGAAGGCCGGAAACAGGCCAGTTTCCGGCCTCCAGAGCCTGGGGAGGCCATTTTCACCCTACAGGAAGCTCGAGGAAAGTCTCTGGAGCCTGGGGAGGGCAAAAACGCCAACAACCCCGCCCCACCGCCATGGTGTAAGAGGTCGACTAGGCCACGCCCACCATGGCCACACCCACCCAGCAACCAGGGCAGAGAACCCCTTGCTAAAATGTTTAAAGCCCACCCCTGAATCCACCCCATCGAGCAACCTGCCCACCCACAGCAAAGGAAGCCCAAATCAGCAGGAGTCAAGCTGTTGCACAGGTAGTCCTCGACTTACGACGGTTCATCCAGTGACCAAAAGTTACACCGCCACTGGGGAAAAAAAGCGACCCGGGACCCTTTTTTTTTTCGCCCTTACGACCGTCGTAGCATCCCCGCGGTTGGGCGATCGAAATTCGGGTGCTTTGTCCACCGACTCATATTTATGACGGTCCGCGGGGATAAAACGCGGTGACCTTTCTTATACAGCCGAATCGATGGGGGAAGACGGATTTGCTGAACCGCCGTCCGACCGACTTAACAAACTGCAGCGGTTCCCTTAACGATGGCGGCAAAGAAAATTCGTAAAACGAGACCAAATCCCCTTAGCAAACGATTCGTTTAGCAGCAGAGAATATTGGGCCGTTAAATCGAGGACTACCTGTATTTCCCCTGGGGAAAGGGACCCCTGCGTTGTCTTGGCCACTAGATATGATGCTGGGGCTCACGATCATGAGGACTACAGCCTTTTTTTTTTCCTCCACCCCAAATCCGAAGGGCTCACCTTTTATGGCTCTCTTGCTCCTCGCCGGGGAGCGGTTTCTGCTTCTTCCTCGTCAGCTCTTCTTCCAGCCACCGTTTCCTCTTTGACCCTTTCTCGGTCACGCCCTGGACCACCGACTCGATGGCGTCGGTGACGGTGTCGGGGCCACAGTGGAGGAGACAGTCGGGCTCTCTGCTGCTGCTGAGCTCGGGGCCGAGGAATCGGCTGACTTGCAGTCCGTGGGAGGAGACCACCGGCGCCGAGGGGTATTTCCTGGGCCTCCCCGGCCGGCGTTTCACGAAATTGTTGCCGGTCCGTGATTGTCTTTGAAGCTTCTTGGCTTTGAGGATCTTGTTGACGTGGTCCAAGTTTTTCTTGGTGGCCAAGATCTTGTCGTAACTGCACATCCGTCTGGTCTGGCTTTGAATGGCTTCCACCATGCTCCTCTTGAAGTGGTGGTGCGGGGAGCGGCCGGAGAGGAGGGAGAGGCCGTCGCCGGGATTCCCGGGGAGCAAGAGATCGCAAGATTTCTCCCGGCCGGGGCTCCGGCTGGGGCTGTCCGAGGGCAGGGTGGGGACGCTGGCCAAGACGGACTCCAGGGTCTTGTCCAAGGCTCCCTGGGTCTCGTGGTGAGCCATGCGCTGCAGGAGGTGGTCGGCGGGATCTTCCACGGAGGAGCCGATTCTGGAACCGCGCGACGGGATCCCAACGACTGGAAAGAGAAAGGAACTTTGGTAAAGGAAGGTTCCGTTTGGATTCAAGCAACGGCTCGAACTGGGAACGAGAGCGGAAACGTTGCAGTGGCTCTCTCAAGTTAACTCGCCGAACTGTATAAACGCCTTTTGAAGGAAGGAAGGAAGCCGTGCGGGATTGCTTCTAGGCAAGACAGGAGGCGTGGAAGTCGAATAAATAAATAAATAAAAAGATCCGGGCCATAAAACATCAGCTACAGGACTTAACAGAATAATAACAAAGTTAAGGGACTTTGGAGGTCTTCTAGTCCAACCCCGTCAAGCAGGAGACCCCTATATCATACTGGACAAATGGTTGCCCAGTCTCTTCTTAAAAACCTCTAGTGATGAGGAAGGAAGGGAGGGAGGGAGGAAAAAAGAATAGCAGAGTAAGAATAACAACAGTTGGAAGGGATATTGGAGGTCATTTAGTTCAACCCCTGGTCAAGCAGGAAGCGGTTACACCATTCTGGACTGGGCAATCTCTTTCAAAACATCTCCAGTAATGTTACACCTACAAGTCCAGGAGGCAAGCTGTCCTTCTCCAAAGTTTCCTTCACCAGGTGACAAAAAGAAGCTGCGAGGGAGCCAGGTGGGCTCACCTGGAGATAGCCTTGCACAAGGATAACTGGGGCGAAAAAAAGAATCCTTGCTGGCTTGGACCCAACACCAGAATAGAGACGATTAGATAAATGACTGGCAGAAGAAAAAAAAAGGCCATAAAATTGGGTTGGTCATGGGACCAAACCTGTTTCACAACCATCCTGAGTTGCGACTGTGAGGGGTAGGCTCCATTACGGTTGTAAGTCGAGGACTACCTGTATCTCTAACCCAGTGTTTCTCAAGTTTGGTGGCTTTAAGATGGGCAGACTTTAATTCTCAGACAGCTGGGGGATTCTGGGAGTGGAAGTCCTCCCCTCTTAAAGCACGCTGGCTGGGGGATTCTGGGAGTGGAAGTCCTCCCCTTTTAAATCATGCTGGCTGGGGGATTCTGGGAGTGGAAGTCCTCCCCTCTTAAAGCACGCTGGCTGGGGAATTCTGGGAGTGGAAGTCCTCCCCTTTTAAATCATGCTAGCTGGGGAATTCTGGGAGTGGAAGTCCTCCCCTCTTAAAGCACGCTGGCTGGGGAATTCTGGGAGTGGAAGTCTACACACTGTAATATTGTTGAGGCTGAACAAACTGGTTTAGAGTTCCAGGTCCGTGACACCTGAAGGGCTTCCTACACCTACCTTAGAAAAGTAACCCAACCCACCTGTGGAAGATGTGCTTTCGGAGGAAGACCGCTTCCTGGAAGGACTGCAACTGGTGCTCTCCACTGATCTCTGGGAGAGCTTCTCCTGACCTGGAAGGGTGCCTGGCGAAGGAAATCAAGACAGGTCAAGAAAAAAAAAAGGGAGAGAGAATGATTGGTGGAGACACAAACACAAATTCCAAACCACCTTTCCCACTGGAGTTTCCACAGAGGCCAATGGGAGACAACGCCCGAGGCAGAAAGACAAGGAACGGTTTTCACTCAAGATTCTGGTGTCACCTGCCAAAGCTTGTGGTGGTTTAAGGAATTTTGAGGGCAAAATTCAGCTTGGAGGGGTCAAATGTCCTTTGGTGGGCTCCTCTTGACCGAGCAGCTGGGTCAAGAGCGAAGCACGACCTGAGGGGGTGCGAAAGCTTCATCCCAGAGTTGAAGAAGCTTCTTGGACGAGGAGCGAAACGTCTTCAAAGAAAAACCAGAAAGTCCAATTGCCTCTTGGGGAAAAAAAGCACCTTCAAAAAGACGCACTGCACACCAGAACAACTGGACACAAGGACAGTTTTTCCCCGAATGCCATCACTCTGCTAAACAAATAATTCCCTCAATACTGTCAAACTATTTACTAAGTCTGCATTACTTATTCTTCTCTTCCTTCCTAGTACGTATCTCTTCCCACTTATGACTATAGCCGTGTTGCTTGTATCTTTCAATTTATATTGTTTTTATTTCTGTCCTAGTACGATTTGATAGCTTATTAGTAACCTTGACTATCACTAAGTGTATCTTTTTGATTCTCGATGAATGTATTTTATTCTCCTTGTGTACACTCAGAGTATTATACACCTAAGACAAATTCCTTGTGTGTCCAATCACACTCGGCCAAGAAAGAATTCTATCCTATGGGGCAACCAGGATGGCTGAGAATCTCCGTAGACATCACCCTAAAACAACAACACACCTCACAACGTGCCACAACACACTAGGACCTTAGATCTCTCTTCAAGGCTGCTCTTCAAAGCTTCGAGGTTGGGGACCCTTGGCTTAATTGATCCTTCAAGGGAGCTGAGGACGCCCTTGTGTCCTTCTCAAATGCTCCCAACCCTTGGCCCGAGCGGCTAAATGGACTGCGGCGGGCGGTGAGCACCAGATGGCTCGAAAGCCTCCCTTGGGGACGTTTGGGGAAGATTAAAAGACCAGGTGCCTTTGCAACCCAGCTGGCTGGCCTTTGAAGGATCTTGTGTGTGTGTGTGTGTGTGTGTGTGTGTGTGTGTGTGTGTGAAAAGCTTGGCAACAGGCCAAAGGATGCTGCGCACGGATGTCACCTCTCCAGGCAGGTAATAGCTGCAGTAACCACGCTCTCTCTCTCCTCCCTCCCCCCAGCCTGCTGTTAGCAAGTCAACCGTGTGACTAATTTAATGACTGCAGGGAATCCGGTTAACGAATGCGGCAAGAACGGCAGTAAAACGGGGCAGAAACTCACTCGATGGAATTTCTCGCTTAGCAACATCGATTTTTTGGGCTCGATTGTGGGGTCGTTAAAAGTTGAAGACGACCTGTATATACCTTGTTTCCCCCAAAAATAAGACATCCCCTGAAGAGACTTGGTGGCGCAGCAGATTAAACTGCTGTTAAGTAACGCCAGCTGCCTGCAATTACTGCGAGTTCGAATCTCACCAGGCTCAAGATTTGACTCAGCCTTCCATCCTTCCGAGGTAGGCAAAATGAGGACTCGGATTGTGGGGGGCAATAAGCTGACTTTGTATAAAAAAGAACACTGCTTGGGGGGGGGGGCAAAATCTCTACTAAGCAGGTATATACAAAAGTATGAAGGCTATTGCTTAGCGCATTGTAAGCCGCCCTGAGTCTCCAGAGAAAGGTGACATATAAATTGAACCAATAAATAAATAAATAAATAAATAAATAAATAAATAAATAAATAAATAAATAAATAAATAAGCAAGCAAGCAAGCAAGCAAGCAAGCCCAATTGGGCTTTCAGGCACATGTGCTAAACTAACCCCCCACCCGAAAATAAGCCCTCCCTGAAAATAAGGCCAAGCACTTGTTTTGGGGTTCAAAAAATACATAAGACAGGGTCTTATTTTTGGGGAAACATGGCATATTTATTTATTTATTAGTTTGATTTATATGACACCCTTCTCCGGAGACTCAGGGTGGCTTATAATGCGTTAAGCAATAGCCTTCATACTTTTGTATATACCTGCTTAGTAGGGCTTTCGGGGCCCCCCCAAGCGGTGTTCTATTTTATACAAAGTCAGCTTATTGCCCCCACAATCCGGGTCCTCATTTTACCTACCTCGGAAGGACGGAAGGCTGAGTTAACCTTGAGCCTGGTGAGAATTGAACTCGCAGTAATTGCAGGCAGCTGGTGCTACTTAACAGCGCTTTAGTCTGCTGCGCCACCAAGGCTCTTGAAATATGATGAAAATAAGGCTCAGTGCTGCGCGGCACAGGAATTAAAGACATCCGAACTTTCGTTTCGGTCGTTTGCCAACATGGCTTTTGAACATCTGGAGAGCCTGCCCCACTCCGCCCCCTTTGCCTGTATGCCGGGGGAGAGGGGGGGGAGGCGAGAGGGTCTAAAATCTATTTTTAATTATTGTGTTTCTGCCACGAAGGGGTGGATGGATGGGTGGGTGAGGTTTAGGGACAGCTGCAGCCCCCTTCTTCCCCCTCTCAGGCACGTTTGTGTCATACCTGCCCTGTTATCGGAGATGAGTCAGGCACGGCTGGGGGAAAAAAAAAAAATGCCAGAGGGAAGATGGGAGAATAAAGGCTCCCTTGACGTGAAGGGACTTATTTTGGCTAGGAAATATGAGATCAGGCCGGGCTCTGGATGGACAAACAAAAACATGGCGGCAAGCAGAACGTGAAGCAAGTGGCTGGCTCCTTCCTTCCTTTCCTCCCCTCTAATCCTTCCGCCCTCCTTTCTAACCTTCTTTCCTTCTCACCCTCACCTTCCTTCCATCCGTCCCACCCTCCGCTCTAATCAATCCTTCCTTTTCTTCCACATTTTCTCCTTCTTTTTCTCCTCTCTTCTTCCTTCCTTCCACATTTCTCTCCCTTTCTCCTTCTTTTTCTCCTTTTTCTCCCTCCCTTCCTCTTTCTCTCTCTCTTTCTTCCTTCTTTTCCTTTTCTTTCTTTCTTTCTTTCTCTCTTCTTTCTTTCTCTTTCTCCTTTCCTTTCTTTCTCTTTCTCCCTTCCTTCCTTCCTTCCTGTGAATGTGCAGCTTTGCAGACACTTGAGAGTTGATTATGATTTCGTCACTGGGGAAAGAGCCTTGGTAGTACAGTGGTCTAAGGCACCCTGTTATTAAGCTGGTTATTAAGACCAGCTGCCTGCAATTACTGCAGGTTCGAATCTCGCCAAGGCTCAAGGTTGACTCAGCCTTCCATCCTTTCTAAGGTAGGTAAATTGAGGACCCAGTTTGTGGGGGCAATAAGCTGACTTTGTATAAATATACAAAAGGATGAAGGCTATTGCTTAACGCACTGTAAGCCGCCCTGAGTCTCCGGAGAAGGGCGGCATATAAATCAAATAAAAAAAAAAAAAAAAAAAAAGAAAGGAGGAGGACTGAAATCTGGAAGAATGCAGGTGGTTTTGCTTTGTTTTGTTGCGGTAAAAAGATTTGATTGCCCAAGAGGGTCAACTGGAAGTCCAGTCACCATCCACCAAGTTCCCCCAGATGAGTCCGAGTGAGACAGGCGTAGCAATCGAATAGGCCATTTCTTGCATTCTTGACTTGAGCATCCCAAACTGAGGTAGTCGGTGGTGAGGAATTATAGACGCTGAACCAGGCTGGTGTTCAGTGAAGGTGCTGGCCTAGAAACCAGGAGACTGGGAGTTCTAGTGCTACCTTGGCGTGAAAACCGGCTGGCTGACTTTGGACCAATCACCAGGAGACTGGGAGTTCTAGTCCCACCTTAGGCACAAAAGCCACTTGGGTGACTTTGGGCCAATCACCAGGAGACTGGGAGTTCTAGTTCTACCTTGGCGTGAAAGCCAGCTGGGTGACTTTGGGCCAATCACCAGGAGACGGGGAGTTCTAGTCCCACTTTAGGCACAAAAGCCAGCTGGGTGACTTTGGCCAATCACCAGGAGCCTGGGAGTTCTAGTGCTACCTTGGCGTGAAAGCCAGCTGGGTGTCTTTGGGCCAATCACCAGGAGCCTGGGAGTTCTAGTGCTACCTTGGCGTGAAAGCCAGCTGGGTGATTTTCGGCCAATCACCCGGAGACAATGAGTAAATTCTAGTCCTGCCTTAGGCATGAAAGCACGCTGGATGACTTTGGGCCAGTCCTTCTCACGCTCAGCCCCAACCCACCTCACAGGAGAAACAATCACCAGGAGCCTGGGAGTTCTAGTGCTACCTTGGCGTGAAAGCCGGCTGGGTGACTTTGGGCCAATCACCAGGAGCCTGGGAGTTCTAGTCCTGCCTTGGCATGTAAGCTGACTGGGCGACTTTACAGGAGGAGGAGGAGGAAGGAGCATTTAGCTTATGTCCCCTGCCCCCCCGAGCGACTTCTCAAGTAACAAAGGTGGGGTAAATATCTCTCATAAAGAGAAAATAATGAGTTGGCGCTCCAGAGGGGAGGCTTTTTAAGCCTTTCCTGCCCAACGGGCCTGGAGAAGTGGCACGGGAAGGGAAGGAATAAAAGAAACGCAGGGCGAAGGAACAGATGGTTCCAATTGCTGGGGGGGGGGCGGGAGGGGGAAGGGGAGAAGGGAAGGCAAGAGAGGACAGCTTTACCGAAAGGCGATCCATTTTCCTCTGACTCACCCCTTAAATGCGCCAGCGGAGAGGCGGTGATTCAGAGATGGCACTCGGCGGAGGCCCTGGAGGAGGCCCGAAAGAAAGCACACACGTCTCTGTTTTCTTTCTAATTAGTGCTGTTTTTCATCAAATCCGCTTCACTCACGCTAATGGAATTCCGCAGGAAATTCCCAGGACTCTAACTAAACCAAGGCAACCTGTTTTCTCTATTCCCTTCCCCCTTCCTTCCCTCCCCCCCCCCATTTGACCCAATGGGGATATTCACGCTCTGCAATACCGGAGCAGGGGTGCATGTGCGTATGAGAGAGAGAGGGGGGGGGAGAGCGTGGGAGATATTTAATTTATTTGCACAGCCGTCCTTCGTGCACGAGCCTGGATCTAGCCACGAGGAATGAACGAAGGCTGCAAGCAAGGAATGCTAGCTGGGTTTCCGTTTTTTATTCTTTATTTTTTTTTAAAAAAAAAGGGCGTCATCCTAACTGGAGCGAGGCTGGCCAATTCCACAGAGGTGGCTGTAGGACAAAAAAAATATGAGAGAAAGGAAAGAGCCAGCTCTTGGCATGCAGCGATTTATGACAACACATCAAGGTATCGTTGTGAAAAGTTATAGCACCCCCCAACCCCCCCAAAAAATCTGGCCAGCCTTTTTTCTAATGGAAATGTGAGCAAGGAAGGGGTCAGAAAGGGATCCGTGGGTCTGATGAGTAGACCCACCGAGGTATGGCTCTAGCGGCCAAATGGCCTGCATTTTAATCATCATCATCATCATCATCATCATCATCATCATCACCATCATCATCTCAGTTGACTGAGTTTCATGTTTAATGAATAAAGTAAATAATAATAATAATAATAATAATAATAATAATAATAATAATAATAATAATAATAATACCAGGAGATGCCAGAGTCGAAGAAAAAGAACTAGAAAAAAAACCACGAAATATCGCGACCATCGGAACATCGTATATTTGAAGAAGGTACTTGGTAGATACCTAGGACGCTGGCAGCAACCCGTATCAACCATCAGTACCAGTCAATGGTATTTGTGATGCATTTTTGATTGTTCAGTTGACTGAGTTTCATGTTTAATGAATAAAGTAAATAATAATAATAATACTATGCCAGAGTCGAAGAAACAGAACTGGAAAAAATCACGAAATATCGCGACCTGGCCATCGCGAACTACACAGCTATGGATGAAACATGTAACCGTGATACCTGTTGTCATCGGGGCACTTGGTACCATGTCCAAGAATTTTACAAAACGCATCAAGAAATTGCAGCTTCCTGCAATAACACCAGCGGAACTGGAAAAAACTGCTCCATTCCATTCCATTCCATTCCATTCCATTCCATTCCATTCCATTCCATTCCATTCCATATCTTATTCTATTCTATTCTATTCTATTCTATTCTATTCTATTCTATTCTATTCTATTCTATTCCATTCCATTCCATATCTTATTCTATTCTATTCTATTCTATTCTATTCTATTCTATTCCATTCCATATCTTATTCTATTCTATTCTATTCTATTCTATTCTATTCTATTATTCTATTCTATTCTATTCTATTCTATTCTATTCCATTCCATTCCATTCCATATCTTATTCTATTCTATTCTATTCTATTCTATTCTATTCTATTCTATTCTATTCTATTCTATTCTATTCTATTCCATTCCATATCTTATTCTATTCTATTCTATTCTATTATTCTATTCTATTCTATTCTATTCTATTCTATTCTATTCTATTCTATTCTATTCTATTCTATTCTATTCTATTCTATTCTATTCTATTCCATATCTTATTCTATCTTATTCTATCTTATTCTATCTTATTCTATTCTATTCTATTCTATTCTATTCTATTCTATTCTATTCTATTCTATTCTATTCTATTCCATTCCATATCTTATTCTATTCTATTCTATTCTATTCTATTCTATTCTATTCTATTCCATTCTATTCCATTCCATTCCATTCGGAACATCATATATTTTAAGAAGCTCCTTGGTTGATCCCTAGGATGCTGGCAGCAACCCGCATCAACCATTAGCACCAGTCAATGGTATTTGTGATGCATTTTTAAATGTTCAGTTGACTGAGTTTCATGTTTAACGAATAAAAATTAATAACAACAACAACAACAACAACAACGAAAGTAGCTCAGCCTGCCAAACCAGAAAGTTCTCTGGAAAATAAAATAATTAAAAAAATAATAATAACCAGCACAGGAAGAAATGATAAGATTGCAAAGCTGAATGACTCAAGTGCCAAGGAAACTGGGGTCAATTTTTTTTTTAGGTGCCATTAAAACGCTCAGCCGCCAAGATTCGATCCCTCAACAGCCAAGACAGGAAGTGCCCTTATCCTCCTCCCAAAGAGGGGGGGGGGAATCAACCTGTTTTCCAAAGCACCCCAACGCAGGACAAGAAATTAATCAAGGAGAGAAGCAACCTAGACTTAAGGAAATTTCCTATCGGTGAGAACGACTTGCCTCCAGAAGTTGTGGGTGCTTCAACACTGGTTTTGAAGAAGTGATTGCACAACCATTTGTCTAGAATAGGAGAGGATCTCCTGCCTGAGCAGGGGCTCTTCCTTCCTTCCTTCCCTTTTCCTTCCTTTTCTTTCTTTCCTCCCTCCCTCCCTTCCCTTTCTGTCTTTCCTCTGTCCCTTTCCTTCCTTCCCTTTCTTTTTTTCTTTCCTCCCTTCCCTTCCTTTCCTTTATTCCCCTTTCCTTCCTTTCCCTTTCTTTCCTTCCTTCCCTCCCTTCCCTTTCTGTCTTTCATCTGTCCCTTTCCTTCCTTCCCTTTCTTTTTCTTTCCTCCCTTCCCTTCCCTTCCTTTCCTTTACTCCCTTCTTTTCCCTTTCCTTCCTTCCCTTCCCTTTCCTTCCTTCCTTTCCATTTCCTTCCTTCCTTCCCTGTCTTTCCTCTGTCCCTTTCCTTCCTTCTGTCCATTTCCTTCCTTCTTTCCCTTTCTTTCCTCCCTTCCCTTCCTTTCCTCCCTTCTTTTTCCTTTCCTTCCTTCCTTCCTTGAGCAGGGGCCCTTCCTTCCTTCCCTTCTTTTCCCTTCCCTTTCTTTCTTCCCTCCCCTTTTCCTTCCTTCCTTCCCTTCCTTTTCTTTCCCTTCCCCTTCCTTTTCCGTCCTTCCCTCCCTCCCTCCTCCGCAAACCTCAGTCCCTTCCAGCACTGATGATATGATCTAGTTTGGTCATGAAACAACTGAGCTCAAAGAGCACCAAGGACCCTCTCAGTTCAATCCCAACCGACCAACAATTCTGGGAAAAGCCACCTAACTCCAAGAAATCCATTCAGAAAGTGGGCTCTTATTCCACTTCTTCAAGGCAGGGGTGGGAAAAGCGGTCGCTTACCTGAAACCCCCTGCACGACCTTCTCGATCGGAGGCAAGGTCTCCTTCCGGAGGGGTCGGCCGAGCGATCCTTCTTGGGGGCTGAAAAGTCCAGAGCCCTCGGACAGTTTCTTACGGCCGCCGGCCGAACCCATGGAGCGGCAACTGCCTATTGCACTGGTAAAGAGATTGGTGTGTTCATCGCTACTGGCCGGCTCGGAACTCGGAGTGAACCTCCCCAGCGGGAGGTTGGGAGGAGAATCGGAGCAGTCTATCTGCAAAGGGGTCTGTAATCCCAAAGTCCGGGGCCCGTTTTCGGCGGTCTCCCGCCGGGACCACTGCTCCTCTCGTCCCAGCAGCCCCTTGGGGGGTGAGAGGTGCGGGCAAGTCATGTGGCAGCGATGTTTCTCCTTATGCTTGTACCTCTCGCCCACGGCTTCCTTGCCGAACCGGTAGCGCTTCAGGGACTCCAAGACCGTCCGCGAAGAAGAGCCGGCGGGCGCCAAGGCCTCGAGGGAGACCGGCGACTGCTCCGAGGAGCGGTGTTCCCGGTGTTTGTGACGGTGACGGTGTTTGTGCTCCAGCATCCAGCTGTAGGCCATCTCGGGCGGGACGCTGGGGTGGTAGGTGCTCATGGAGAGAAGCGGGGCCCGGCTGGCGGTCAGGAAAGCCTCCTGGCGCAACAGCTTGTGTTTCTTCTTGTGGTACTTGGCGGGGTTGAGGAGCAGGTGGCCGGCGTGCATGTAAGAGGGGGGAGGAAGCGGGGTGGTGAACGAAGGGGAGGGGGGAGGAGGGTAAAGGGTGGGGGGGTAGCGTCCGTAATAGCCCAGGCCGATGGGTGCCGCCAGGGGCGAAGGAGAATAAGGCATGCCGTAGGAAGGGTAGAATCCGGTACCAGAAAGCGGGAAACTGAGACCGTGCATGAAGGGCATCTCGGCCATGGCTTCCCGCATTTTGGGGGGGCGCCCCCGCTTTTTCTTCAAATCTGGCTTGCGGATGTAGTGCAAAGGGTCCAGGGAGAAGCTGGGGTGGCTGTAGATGCTGTTGAAGTTGATACGGAAGATGGTGGGCAACAGGTCCCGGGGGATGAAATGGTGGCTGCGGTGCGTGATGCGGATTTCGCTCAGCCGGCTGATCAGCTCCTCCAGCTCGGCCAGGAAATCGGGGTCTTGCCTGCCCCGCAGCTGCGGGAACTTCTTCTTCCGCTTGCGCTTGGGCCGCTTCAGTTTGTCGTAGGCCAGGTAGTCGTGGCCGCGGCGCTTGCACTTGTGCTTGTGTTTCTCCTTCAGGCTGCTCAGGACGGCCGAGGCCTCGGGGGCCACCAGAGAGACATGTTCGAAGGAGTGCCGGCGCTTTTTCGGCCCACAGAACTTCTCCGCCCGGTCCGACGTGCTGTTGTTATCGGTGCCGATGCCGCTGTCGCTGGGCACGGTCTCGTCGCTGTGGGACTCGCTGATGGGGGACGGGGTGGCTTCCTTCAGGGAGCCCAACTCGCTCATGTGGGAAGGGGAGTTGGGGAGCAGTGTAGGGGGAGAGAGCCTCCTCCTGGCCCGCGAGGCCTTCCTCATCGCCAAGGTCTGAACCACGCTCCCTTGTCGGCTGTGCAGGTGGAAACAGGGCACCGAGTTGGGCTCCACAAAGCTCATGTCGCTGCTGATGGGGCTCTGTCCTCCGCTGGTGCCCGACGACTGTGAGCAAACAGGGGACGGAAGAACCTCGGGGTTGCCACTGGGGCCGGATGGGAGCAAGGGGGCGCCTGCTTGTCCCAGCATCCCTCCGCTGGCCTGTTGGCTTGATTTCTCCAGGACGGCAAAACTCGAACCAGCCGCCAGAAGGCTGGTCAAGCTGGCTTTGGGCTTCCTACCCCGTCTCTTTCCTATGTAGATGGTTCCTTTCTTGCTGACGTTGATCTGCTGGCCCAGTTTGGTGCTGAAGGTGGCCGCCAAGCTGGAGACGCTAGTGTGGGCTTTGGATTGGACTTTCCCCTTACTGGACTCCGTCGAGGAAGAGGAGAGGATTTGGTTCAGGATCTTCTTCCTCTTGAGGGTCTTCATCTTGTTGATTTTCCGAATGATGGTTTTCACCAGCTGACCGTTGCTACGTTTGACTTCCTTGTGCTCTGGTTCGCCTTCTGGATCGCTGGCGCTGCCGGCGCTCGAGTCTCCGTTGTCTTCGGTGTTGCTGAGCTGGCTGCGGCTTTCGAAAAAGTCCCCGCTCGGCGGTGGTAGCGGTGGTTGGTCCATGGTGTCTTCCGTCTTGTCCGCCTTTTCGGGAGTGACAAAAGGGGCAACGGAGAGGATGGGCGGCTTCATCTTGATCCCCAAGCGGATCTGCCGTTTCGGACGGCCCCGCTTCTTCGGGAAAGCTTGCCCAGCAAGGCTCTGGCGGAGGGAAGGGATCTCCACTTCTGGGTGCAAGACGGGGGGTTCCTGCTCTTCCTTGGACTGCACCGAGAAGACTTTGGAGGCGGGGATTTTCAAGGCCCGTTTGGGTGGCCCTTCCAACTGGGGCATCTCCTTGGATTTTGACCGGTTCCGTTTGGACTTGTACATGTCGGGGAACAAATCGTCCGACAGGCAGCCCACGGACGCTGGCATGTGGGTGCTGTAGAACTTCCCTGATTCCTTCTCCACGCTGCCCAGCAGAGAGAGGGACTGCAGGCTGCTGCTTTTGCTCAGCTTGGGTAAATGGCGTTTCAGGAAGTCGTGTTCGGCGAAGGTGGGCGGGGGGCCCGTGCTTTCAAAGAGCTTGGCCTGGTCCAGGCTGCTGCTGCTGCTGGACAGTGGACCACAAGAGACGTTTTTTAAAAGCTCGGGCCTCTCTAACTCGAGCTCTTTGGGAGACCGGCAGGCTTTCGTCCAACGGGGTTTCCTCCCTTTCCGTTTCTTGAAGGCCTTGCCCTGGGAATCGGCGCTACTGCTCCCCCTCAGGATCTCCAGGCCTTGCCTCGGTTTCCCTAAGGAGCTCATGGACCCCATCTTTAGAAAGGGCTTGTTGTTGAACAAGCTGGAGAAGCTGACCACCGAAGGGGCGATGGAAGCATGGAGGTTGCTTTCGCTGACTAGGCTGGCTTTCTTGCCTGAGGCTAAACCCAGTTTCGATTCCTCCGTGCAGACTGAATTGGGATTGCTCAACTCTCGAACGACCCCTTTGCTGGTCGCGTACAAGCCGGGATTCCCCAGCCTGTTCATACCAGAGCGGGCGCCGTCGGAGGCAGATGGTGTCTTGCTGCTCTGTTCGGACAGGCTGTCTAAGAGATCCGGCATGTGGTTTGAATGTAACGGGTTGGAAGGGACCTGAGATAGTGCCGTTGGGGGGCTATGGGTTAGAGTAGCGACCGAGGCAGTTGGCGAAGGGGAGGGAAGGCCCCCCTCCCCTACAGCACTAAATGGAGACTTGGCGGTCGAGATCTCCGAAGCGCCTCCGGCGGTCCTAAATTCAGGAGAAGTGCAATACACCGGGAGATGTTTCTCTTGCTTTGAGGATTCGGATGGGCCCCTTTCGCTGGGGGAGATCTCCTGCTGACTGCAGGCCCCATCTTTGCCTCCGCTGGAAACTTCTCGTTGGGACGGCAACTTTTCCGGGAGGCTGTCTTTGCTTTGTCTCACCAGGTGCTTTTCAAATGGTTTACTGCCCCCAGCCCCGTCCTTCAGAAGCCCAGCGGGCACGTGGCTTTCCAGAGGGGCCGAGCCGCTGCCACAACACCGCTTGTAGGGCTCTGCCGGAAGGTTAGCGGTGTCGGCTTTCAGCGCCCCCAAGTCTTTGCTGGCTAAACCCACCAAATTGGGGCTCCCCATCAATTTCTTCCCAGAGTCCTTCGAAGTCAGAGAGGCGAGAATGCCCACCCCCATGTGTTTCTTGCCGGACTCTTTTGCCATCAACCCAATTAGGGGACCGGCTGCTGATGGCTTCTTTCCGGACTCTTTGTTAATCGATCCGCTCGAGGTCCCAAAACTCTGCGGCTTCTTCGCCGAGTCCTTGCTGACCGATCCGACCGGACCATCGGACCCCAGGTGTCTCTTTGCAACGTCCTTATTAAATAATCCAACTGCACTTCCAGGTAACGGAAGCTTCTTCAGTGAGTCTTTATGAATCAATCCGGGCGGACTGACCAAGCTGAGGGATTTTTTCCCGGGATCCCTGTTGACCAATCCGATGGGACTGCTGGTCCCCATCTGCAGCCTTTTGCCGCAGTCTTTGCTGGCCATGCCAGATGGTGCCATGCTTGTCACAAGCAGTGGTTTTTTTCCGCCTTCCTTGCTGACAGGTCCGACCGGAGAGCTAAGAACGGATGGCCTTTTCTCATAGTCTTTGTTGGTGAGCCCAGACATGCTTGGACAGGACCCTGGCTGTTTTTTGCTCCCGTTTTCCTTGCTAATTAAACCCCCGGAACTGCCACCGGCTCCTGATGCTTTCTTGGCAAACTCCTTGTTGCCCAAGTCGAGGCTGAGGGAGCCACTTGAAATTGGTTTCTTCAGGAAGTCCTTGGTCACAGTAGCCGCAGCGGCCCCAGCCGTCGGCAGCTTCTTTCCGGAATCCTTAGCAAATCCGGACACGACCGTCATGGGCAGCTTCTTCTGCTTTGGTTTGGAAGACTTTGCCGGAGGGCAGGTTGAGATCAGCTGGGCCAGTTTCTCCGTTACCGTCGGGGGTCCGTTGGCCTGGGCTCTCTCTTTCAAGTCGGGATCGCGGCCACCGATGGGAGCGGAGAATGCTGATTTCACGTACTCCAGCCCTTCTGAACGCAGCGGGGAAAGCTTCTTCAAAGCTGGGCTGCTGGCTCTGGCTCTGCTCTCAGCAAGCAAGCTTTCCACCGTTGCTGGGCCAGCCTCTCCGCTTTTCTTGTACAGCTTCGAGGGGTCCTACAAAATAATAATAAAAAAAAACTTTAAAGCATCCATATTGTGGAGAAAAGTATACTTGTTATCAAAACTGAATAATACTGCAGACTGGAAAATCCCGGTATGCCGGGATTAGATTTTTTTGGAAAAAACATATTCACAAACCACATTATTGACAATGTGAACCCAAGTCTTGCTCACAAATATTTTAAGACTGAAAAGCGTGGACAAGATAAAGAGGGGAGGGGGGAACACCCAACGAAGTCCAGTTGCCTTTTGAAAAAGCACCTTTGAGGCAACCATGACCTGGATGACTGACAATCTCCGCGGACACAGGGACTGAAAGCAAAAGGGGAAAAAAGACTCAAGGTGACAGAAGATAAGTTTTTTATTTTTTAAGACAAAAACTTTAAGCTCACCCCGTTATGCAGCACTAGGGATCCGAACCGCTGAACTGTCGACCTTTCGATCGACAAGCTCAGCGTCTTATCCACTGAGCCACCATGCCCCTTTTGATTCCTTACTACTTTGAAGGAAAAACAAGGAGGAGGGCAATCGTATGCCCTGAACCCCTCAACTTGCAAAACTAGTTGCTGGATGGGGCTATAAGGAATTTGGAAAAGGAGATACTTAAAAATTTTCTCCCCAATGCTTAGGTTTTCTCCTTCTTTCCAAAGATCTCTTCCTATTTAAAAACACATCTATACGTCCAATTCCTGACTGAAAGGAATTCCCTCATTTATCCCAGGTTGCTAATTAATATTTCATTCGTAGGTCCTTGAGCATGCTGGGGGATTTCCAGAACAGAAGGGAAAAAAGAAAGAAAGACCTGACTATTTAACCAGAGACATAATTTAGTGTAGGCAAGGAGGCATAATTAGGGGAGGAAAGGAAGCTCATAAAACACACACACACACACACACACACACGCTTACTGGAGCCGTGCCATAAATGCTCTACAATGAGCTACAAGGCTTAATCTCACATGCTGGTAGAAAGATGAAGCAAAATGGAGCAAGTAAACTGACTAAAGAACCATAGCTAGCTAGGTAGATGGGGGAGAGAGAGAGAGAGGAAGGGAGACACACAGAGAGAGAGAGAGAGAGAGGGAGAGAAGGAGACAGAGAGAGAGAGAGAAAGAGTCGGAGAGAGAGAGAGTGAAAGAGACAGAGAGAGAGAGAAAGAGACAGAGGGGGAGAGAGAGGGAGAAAGAAAGAGACAGACAGAGGGAGAGAGAGAGAAAGAGACAGACAGAGATGGAGAGAGAGAGAGAGAGAGACAGAGGGGAAGAGAGAGGGAGAGAGAGGGAGAGAAAGAGAGAGAGAGAGAGAGAGAGAGAGAGAGGGAGAGAGAGAGAGAGAGAGAGAGAGAGAGAGAGAGAGAGAGATGGGCTAGGGAAGTTTGTTTTTTATTTACTCAAAATATTTCTCAAAAGCCTTACAACAAATGATAAAGCAATCAGTTGCAACCGCAGAGAACATAAGCAAACAACCAGCGCAGAAACCAAAATAACATCTTGGAGAAAGAAACGTATTTTCAACAGATGCCTACCAAATGTGTGAAGACATTTAAAGGTCTGAGAGGTACAGGTAGTCCTGGACTTACAACAGTTCATTTAGTGACCGTCCAAAGTTACAATGGCACTGGGGGGAAAAAGGGACTTATGGCCGTTTTTCCACAGTTACGGCCTATGCAGCATTCCCCATGATCCTGTGATCAGACTTCAGGTGCTTGGTAACTGACTCATACTTACGACGGTTGCAGTGTCCCGGAGGTCACATGATCCCCTTCTGCGACCTTCTGACAAGCAAAGTCAGAAGCCAGGCTCGCTTAACAACCAGGCTACTAACTGGTTAGCAACTGCGGTGCTTCCCTTAACAACGGTGGCAAGGAAGGTTGTAAAATGGGGCCAAACTCACTTAACAAACTTCTTGCTTAACAATAGACGTTTTGGGCTCAATTGTGGTCGTAAATCAAGGACTAGAACAGGGGTCTGCAACCTTAAACACTCAAAGAGCCATTTGGACCCGTTTCCCACAGAAAAGAAAACACCGGGAGCCACAAAACCCTTCCAGTGCCTGACTATTTCTTGAGTGGCCACCAAACTAGCATATGTAGTTGAATTAAACGTTTCTTCTCTTGGATTTATCCATGGTTGGCCTACAGGGGGCTGAAAAGCTCAATAAATTGCGTGCCGGCGGGTGTCACACATTGGCGGTTGTGACGCTTATTTTGAGTGACAGGGAGCCGCAGCAGAGGGGTGAAAGAGCCACATGCGGCTCCAGAGCCGCAGGTTGCTGACCCCTGGATTAGAAAGTTCTGAATCTGGAGACAAGAGAAAAAGGGCTTTTTTGTGTTAGCTACGCACCTCACTTCTAAAAAGGTAAGCTGCTCTGGAAAGATATAATAGTGTGATGGCCTTTGTGATTTTGTTTTATTCTGATTTTTCTAGAAAAGGTCAAGGGTAGGAGAAAGGACAGACACCCAGCTCAAAATGCCAAATGCACAATCTGATTTTTTTAAAAAAAATTTTTTAAAAAACCACATACATATTGTTTGCAAAAGGAGACCTAAACGGATAATCCGAACAATCATATCGACGCTTCAGAAAATGTTTCAAAGGAAGAAAACCAAGCAATAATAAGCAAACAGGAAATAAAACAAACCCAAAAAAAAAAAAAAAACCCCGGCCACACCACGAGAACGTGACCGCCTGCTTTAGGTTAAAAAACACAGATGTGGGAACCGAACCCACAACAACAAGCGGTTTGAAGGGAAATTAAGAAAAAGAAAAAGAAAAAGGCATAACAAAACAATCACTAGGGTTTTAGGTCGATCTATTGATATTTGTGGGGTTTAAAATATTTTAATATTTTAAAAGATGAGTGATTGGGGTAGACAGGCAGTCATCTTGGGAATCCCCTAGGTAGCCTAACAAAGAGAAAGGACTAAGGGGAGACATGATAGCAGGGTTCCAATATTTGGGGGGGAGGGCTGCCCCAAAGAAGAGGGGGTCGGCCTATTCTCCAAAGCCCCTGAAGGCAGCGGATGGAAACTAACCAAGGAGAGAAGCAACCTGGAATTAAGGAGAAATTTCCTGACAGTGAGAACAATTAACCAGTGGAACTGCTTGCCACCAGAGGTTTGTGGGTGCTCCAACCCTGGAGGCTTCCAAGAAAAGATTGCACCACCATTTGTTGAGGATGATACAGATAAGTCCTTGATTTACGACCACAATAGAGCCCAAAATTTCTGTGCTAAGCGAGACGGTTGCTAAGTATGTTTTGACCCAGGTTTGCAACCTTCTCTTGTTCAAGAGAATCAAGCTGCAGTTGTTAAGCGAATCTGGCTTGCCTGTTGTCTGGGCTGGTCAGAAGGTCACATGCCCCGGCACACTGGACCGTCGTAAGTATGTATCGATGGCCAAGCGTCTGAATTTTGATCGCGTGACTGTGGGGATGCTGCAACGGTCGTGAGTGCGATCACTTTCTTCAGTGACGTAGTCACTGCCAACGGTCACTGAATGAACTGTTTTAAGTCGAGGATTACCCGAATAAGGAATCCTGGCACTGGCAGGGGGTTGGACTAGAAGACCTCCAAGGTCCCCTTCCTTTCCAAATCAGAAACATTTACCTGCAAGCTGGACAGGCCTCTCTTGAGTTCCAGCACGTAAGGAGGGGGACAGAGTCCCACACCAGCTCAAGAACCGTAGCTACTATTTAGAGCAGGAAAGGCAACTTCAGGAAATCTAGATAGCTACGTTTAGATAAAGATAAAGATTCCCCTTGTACATATGTGCTAGTTGTTCTCGACTCTAGGGGGCGCTGCTCATCTATGTTTCAAAGCCAAAGAGCCAGCGCTGTCCGAAGACGTCTCCGTGGTCATGTGGCCGGCATGACTCAACGCCAAAGGTGCAGGGAAAACGCTGTTCCCTTCCCACCAAAGGGGGTCCCTATTTTTCTACTTGCATTTTTTACCTGCTTTCGAACTGCTAGGTTGGCAGAAGCTGGGACAGGTAATGGGAGCTCACCCCGTTACGCGGCACGTGGGATTCGAACGTTCTCGGCGTCTTAGCCACTGAGATCTAAATATCAAGTGTTTCAAGCCTCACATCTCTCATTCCAGATCTTGCTTAACAGCCACAGGTGACCTGACTGCCCCAACCTTCAAAAGAGCTTTCAATTGCATTGCAATCTTTGCATTACAACAGGCCCACAGAGATAAGCCTTTCTGGAAACACCTGGTTTTTTTTTTTTTCCCCTGAGAAAGCACCAGCTTTTCAAGAGGCACCCTTCAAACAAGGGGTGGGGAAGGAGGGGTGGGTGGGCTGCCCAAAGGCGCCCCGTAGCTTCATCACATCCCCACCCCCAAAGCAGTGGGGGTGCCATTTCCCTCCCCACCCCCCAAAGCAGTGGAGTGTTCTGGCCTCTTCTTGAAGCTTCCTTTCTCGTCTCGCTCAAAATCCCAGAGAGGCTCCATTGCAAAACTCTAGGCCCCGCTGTGACAGACAAGAGGTAAGATGCCTCGCTCAGTTGTTTACTTTGAAAGCTTTTGGCACCGGAGAGGTTTTGTAGCAGGGGAGAAGGGAAGAAAGAGAGAGAGGGAGGGAGGGAGGGAAGGAGGTGAGACTGGCATCCAGCCGAGCTTGGCGTGGTGGCAGCTGTTCCCCGGTGCAAATTTTCATCAGAAACCTGCAAGGGCTGTGATGCTACTTGCTTTGCCTCAAGGAGAAGGAGCCAGCAGTTGAAGAGGCAGCGGCAGGCTGTGGCACCGGAGCTGTGAGCGTTCCCAAAATAGGCACCCTGGCGTGCTCCGGGGGGCTCCCTTACATGGCCGAAGGAACACGTTTCAAGCTGGACTTCCCGGCCTGGTCCAGCGAGGTGTCCTCTCAAGGGTCAAAACAGGACTCTGATGGCGCTACAGAGCTGGTTTGGTGGGTTTTTTTATAATAATAATAATAATAATAATAATAATAATAATAATAATAATAATAATAATAATAAATTCTAATAATAATAATAATAATAATAATAATAATAATAATAATAATAATAATAATAATAAAAATTCTTCTGACCAGCCACCAGCTGTATTCGCTCCTGTATCTTTCTCCTTCCAAACTTCAGAAGGGGGAGGGGGGTGACACGGGGAGAAGGTATTATATTTTACTTCCTCTTGTTGCGGTTGGGTGGAGAAGAGGAAGGCGGCCTTAGCCGTCATTGGCATGGCAACCTCTCTCGAAAATCAGAACCTGGCCTTCCTATGAAAGTCACCAGCAACTCACTGGAGGACCCCTGTCAAAAATCAGCAGGTAGAAACGGGGTTGGGGGTTGGGGGGTAGAGTTGCATGTGAGAAAGGTGTGACCTGCATACACCATTTTCTTGGGTTATTATTATTATTAAAGCCTCTAAAGCATTCAGGAGGTCACTTAAGGAAAAGAAGTGAAAGAAGTGAAAAAGACAGTGCCGGTAGAGAAAAAAAAATAAAAATAAAGAAATGACTTCCAACGTTCTTCTTAGTAGTTATGAACACATTGCATTATCTCTCCTCCTTTTAAAGTTCATATAACAGAATAACAGAGTTGGAAGGGATCTTGGAGGTCTTCTAGTCTGACCCTTTGGCCAAGGAGGAAACTTGTCCCATTTCAAATCAATGGTTGTCCGATGTCTTCTTAAAAATCTCCAGGGCTGGGAGCACCCACAACTTCTGGAGGCAAGTCGTTCCGCTGATTAATTGTTCTCACAGTCAGGAAAACGGGTGGAAAGTAATGGATGGAAACCTCCTTCGTTCCAGGTTGCTTCTCTCCTTGATTAGTTTCCATCCGTTGCTCCTTGTCCTGCCTTCTGCTGCTTTGGAGAAGAGGTTGACAGACACCTGTCTCATCTTTTCAAATTCTAACCTTTCTAATCGGCAAAGCACTTAGGATGCGGTCTCAGCCTGGCTGCAACTTGTCAGCTGCCCCCTCAACAGCCAGATCCTAACCCACCCACCAAACCCCGAGTGAGCTGAGGTGCGATCCTTGGCAACTTCTCCTGAAGCTTGAAAGCCAGTCTTTCTTTTCAGTGGCTACACTGGAATGCTTGCTCTGTTTAAAGGTAAAAAGGTTCCCCTCGCACATATGTGCTAGTCGTTCCCGACTCTAGGGGGCGGTGTTCATCTCCGTTTCAAAGCCGAAGAGCCAGCGCTGTCCGAACACGTCTCCGTGGTCATGTGGCCGGCATGACTCAACGCCAAAGGCGCACGGAACGCTGTTACCTTCCCACCAGAGGTGGTCCCTATTTTTCTACTTGCATTTTTTACGTGCTTTCGAACTGCGAGGTTGACAGAAGCTGGGACAAGGAACGGGAGCTCACTCCGTTATACGCGGCAGCACTAGGGATTCGAACCGCTGAACTGCCGGCCTTTCAGATCGACAAGCTCAGCGTCTTAGCCACTGAGCCACCCCTAGAGTCGGGAACGACTAGCACATATGTGCGAGGGGAACCTTTATCTTTACCTTTGCTCTGTTTAGGACCCTTTTAATCCCAAATTGAGTTCTGGTGAGGCCCCATCATCCAGTTCCAGAACCTAAACCTTGCTGGGGGGGGGGGCTCAACTGTACAAAAACCTCTTCTCCATGCCTGTCATTAAGGTAAAACAACTCACTGAGTTACCTTTCCAAATACAGATCAGAAAAGATAAATGGAGAAAAGATCGATTAGGAATTGACAGGCAAACAAGCAAATCATTCCGAGGTTTTAGCGACTGCTGTGAAAATTGAAGAGGGCGGGCTCCAAACACCTCTGCTCTTTCTCAAAGAGTGGCCAGCTCAGAAAACAGCAGCCGGACGGATCGTCCCTGCCCTGTTCCAGATGCCAAAGTTGGGCGGAAGGCGAAAGATTATTTGGGGGAATTGTGTATGATATCTAGGAGAAATTATCTCCTCAACCCAAGAAGCAACTGGGAATTAAACTTTTATCTTAATGCCTGCCACAAAATAGATGACAGCTGTCATACGGGCAGGCGGGATTAACAAAAGGTTGAGTTTCTTTCTCCATGCCTGTTTTATTTATTTATGTCTGGGCAGGTAGTCCTCAACGTTTGAGCCCAACATTGCCGTTGCTAAGCGAGACATCAGTGAAGTGATTTTTTTTTTGCCCCGTTTTTATGACCTTTCTTGCCACAGGTGTTAAGGACACAGTCGTTAAAGGGAACGGGGCTGCCCCATTGGCTTTGTCAGAAGGCCGCCAAAGGGGATCACATGACACCCTCCCCTCGGGACACTGTGACCGTTCTATGAGTCAAGCCTCTGATCACACGACTGCTGGGATGCTGCAACGGTCGTTAGGCGCGAAAAATGGTCGTAAGCCGCTCTTTTCGGTTGCGACTTCGAAGACCATTAAATGAACGGTTGCAAACTGTGTCCCGTTTATTTGATTTTTATCCTGCCTTCCAGAAGACGGCTACTTTCAGCTGAAGGTGCTCCTTTTAACCTTGAGATGTCCCTGTAGGTGGGGGACAGAGGGAGGCAGGTAGACACGCCCGAATGATGAAAGTGCTGGATCTTTGTTAGCCGATCCCACAAAAATGTGGGCTCGGAAGGAAACCCTTACAGGGCGTTTTTCTCCATAGCGAGGAAGGCTGAAGGACGGCCCACGGTGGTGGCGGGAGGGAGGAGGAGGAGGAGGGGGGGATAGGCATTCTGCGGAGTTCACCTGCAGTATCCAAGGACGTTGCGGGGACTCGAAAGACACCTGCGTTCAGCAGTTTCTCGGGGAAGCGAGGGACTGAGAGAGAGAGAGAGAGAGAGAGAACAAGAGCAGATTCCATCTTGTTTGGCTGCTTTGACGGAAATCACAAGCTGTGTAGCGCGTCGCGGGGTTGGCTGTCTCCCTCCACCGCGTTGCCAAGACTAGGAACAGTCTCGGCAGGGTTTGGCTATAAATAGGTGGAAGATTCCAGCGGGCTCTGCGCTTGCATCTGGGCCGCTGCTGCTCTCTTGTTGGGTGCCTGAGTCGTGATTTCCCAAGGAAGCGACGCCACCGAGGGCAGCCGGCCGAGCACGTTTACTAACAGAGACAAAGAAGGCTTTAAAATAATGATGATGATGATGATGATGATGATGATGATGATGATGATAATGGTGAGGCCTTGGTTGGATGTGTTGGTATGCAGGCAGCAGGCAGTGCGATCTGGGACTGTCATAAAAACCCAGCCAGGGTTGTTTGAGATGTGAGCAATTATGCGCGAGAGTCAGATGGGAGATAAATTCCCAGCCACTTTGGTTTTGTTCTGGTTTCCCCCAAGGGCAAACTTCTGAGCCTTGCGGTTTGAACCGGGTGTTTTCCCTGGCTCTCCTTTCCCAACTTCTTCTACTCCGGGGCCCTGGTTTGAAGAGAAACAAAAGGCCCTCTTTCACCGAGAGAGCCCTCCTGAGGACGTACAAAGTTCTGGTCCCTCGGGAGGAAATCGAAGCAGCCAATGTCACATCCATGATCAGAATGGAGGGGGGCAGAACTGCAATCAAGCTTAACCAGGGTAGCTTCCAATTTAGAAATATGGGGGGGGGAGGGAGAGAGAAAGGGAGAGAGGGAGAGAGAGACAGGGAGGGAGAGAGGAAAAGAGAAAAAGAAGAGAGGGAGAAAGAGAAAAGAAGGAAGGAAGGAAGGAAAAGAGAAAAAAAAGATAAGGGAGAGAGGAGAAAGGGAGAGAGGGAGGAAGGAAAAGAGAAAGAAAAAGAAGACAAGAGATAGAGGGAGAAAGAGAGGAAGGAAGGAAGGAAGGAAGGAAGGAAGGAAGGAAGGAAGGAAGGAAGGAGAGGAGAGGAGAGGAGAGGAGAGGAGAGGAGAGGAGAGGAGTTTGGTTGAGAACCATTAGGAAAAGCAGGATAATTTGTAGTAGGTGACATCTGGAAAAAAAATGCCTCGGGCTTTGGGGATTACACGTTTTATGGCCGTTTGCTGCCATCTCCAGTAGTAAAAAGCAGGAAGGAGAGGAAGTAAAAAGGGGTTGTAATTTTGTGGCTGACTAGAGTGGTTGGAGAAGCTGGACGGAGACGATGAAAAGTCAGGTTTAGGCCCGACCTCAGCCAGGGCAGATTCCTGGCTGACTGGGAGACTGATCACTATCCAGACACATCTTGTAGGATTGTTTCATGGGGGGATCATTGGGAAAAGAGCTAATTAGGCCACCTTGAGAAGGACATAAAACTTAGACATAATAATTGGACCCATTCCTGTCCCGATTTTTCTGCATATATTTGACCAAATGTACCAAACAAACAAATAATCCATGCAGCATTTGAAAAACTGCTCTAAGTAGGTTTGTATGTAAAATCTGGCAAGAAGGACCAGGGGGTGACATGACAGCTTGCCTTCCAATATTGGAGGGGCTGCCCCAAAGAAGAGGGGAAGGCCAGGACAAGAAGCAACGGATGGAAACTGATCAAGGAGGGAAGCAACCTGGAAATTAAGGAGAAACTTCCCGAGAACAGTGAATCAAGAGGACCAGCTTGCCACTAGAAGTTGTGGAGTGCTCCATCAACTGGAGGCTTTTAAGAAGAGATTGGCCACTACTTGTTTGAAATGGTGTAGGTAGGGTCTCCTTGAGCAGGACTAGAGGACCTCCGAGGTCCCTTCCAAACTTTGTTATTCTGTAAGGACTGGTTCTGCATGGATCTATTTCCTCTCTTCCCCCAGCTTCTTCCATGCCCACCCTTGATGGTTTCTGACTTCCTTCCAGGTGGGAAGACACACAGTTCAAAAGAGAGAGAGAGAGAGAGAGAGAGAGAGAGAGAGAGAGAGAGAGAGAGAGAGAGAGAGAGAGAGAGAGAGAGATCTATGCAAATCTACCAAGCTCTTGTTGCATCATACACACTCCCTAGTCTGCTTTTAGCTCAATCACAGGCTTGCTCATCATTAGCAAATTCCACTTCAGGCAAAACAAACAAACCAAATAGGTACAAAAGGGAGCCCTAGGGATAAATTTAATAATTCCCGACAAAATTATTGGACAATTTACTGCCCTATTATGTCAGACAAAATCCTCGGCCCCCGGGGGTGTCTTTTAAAAAAAATAATTTTCCCTCTCTCCTTTGGCACTGTAGGTTTAAAAGCCGCATTTCCGGCCCTTTGCGATTTAGGCTACAGGCTGCTGCATTTTGCAATTTATGCATGGATCTTGCAGCGACGTGTTGCACAGGTCAGCCTTGCAGCTGGGCTGGGATTACGATCTCCATCGTGTGGGTGGGGAATTCTGAGACCCATAACCCCCTATGTATTTGGAGAACCCCTGAGAAGATGACTTATGTCGAAAGACGAAGAGTCAAAAGCATTCTGAATGTTAGGCTCAAAAGATAATTTCACTTTTAGTAACAAGAACGCCTCCAAAACACCAATGTCTCCAACTTGAATGTTAACATTCGTTATTATGTCTTTTATTCACTTATAAAACACTTCTAAAAAAAATAATAATAACAAGGAGAGGAAAAAGGGAAGTCCCTGCCCCGGAGGCTCACCGCACAGAAAATAAACATCCTGAAAATAGCACTGAAGGGTGTGATGACCAGAATGTTACCTGTGAACATCCTTTGCAAATTAATATATATATATGTATATATTTAACTTTCCCCCTCTCTTTAAATTTCAACTGTGATGGTAGCAGGCCTCAGCTAAGTGTGATATAAAGGAGGAAACATCTTGATCTAATGTTTACTGGGAAGCATCCCTGGAAATCTGCTCACCAGAGGGAGACGTACAAATAATGGTAAGTTGTATATAGGAAACAACAACAGAATTAGCAACTGTAGCATTTCTGTTTGGCAAACAGATTCCCTGAAATGCCTGCTTGGTTCCTACTTGTTTCTCTTTTGAGTAAGCTTTTTTTTTTTTTTTAAACTCAGCCTGCTAGTTATAATAATTGTTTGTGTTTCTAACGTGGGGTCCTTGGTGCTGTCTGAATTTGGTTGCTTTCTTGCAGATGTTTCATTATCCAACCAGGTAACATCATGATCATCAGCAAATCTCACTGATGGTATAACCTAGTTGGGTAAAGAAATGTCTGCAAGCACTGATGATATAATCTAGTTGGGTAAAGAAATGTCTACAAGTTCAGAGAGCACCAGGGACACTACAGTCACCTCCTCCCTCATCCTCCTCTGCAAAACCCATACCTTCTAACACTGATGGTGTTACCTAGTTGGGTCATGAAACACCTGCAAGAAAACACCTGCTCAGAGAGACCCAAGGACCCCACAATTCAAATAGTCTCTTCACTTGTATTTAGACTGTCCATCTTCACGCTTTTCCTAAAAATTTCCCTTACAAGGCCCTTCATTCCTTAAACCTCTCTCTCTCTCCAATAAACTTACATGCCAAACCATCATACGGGAGACACATTTACGTCCAACCAATAACGACGACAACAAAAATCACACCGTTAAGGTTTGGATCTGACAGTCATGATTTTAGAGAAGGCTTCCCTCTGAACAACGTTCCCATTTATTTGTACTCATTGCTTATGTATATACTTATACCTGTTTATACTTATATGTTACGTTCATTCTTATACTTGTTTTCTCATAGATGCTTGACAAACTAAATAAATAAAAGAAAAGAAAGGGGGAAAAGAAAGACACAATTCTGCTTCTAAAATGGCAATGAAAAAAAGTGCGGCAGCCATAGCTCAATACAGACAATACCCAGGGATAACAGGTGGTAGCTATCCAAGAACATCTGGGGAACAATAGCTCTCTACAAAATAATGGGGAGAAAGATGGACCCCTCTCTCAACAGACAAGCAACATAAATATTTATAGAGTGAAAGAACTGGGGGGGGGGGAAATGGGAGACAAAAAAAAAAAGAGAGAGAGAGACTGTGCAGGTATTTAGACTTTCTCTACAAAATTTCTATTTTAATGTCACTGTTCTTAAAGGGCAAGGTATGAATTGGGTTCTTTTTGGTTGGGGGAACTTAAGATACTGAAATTGTGACAGCTGAAGAGCCAGAGGTTTTTAATTTTTTTTTTTTTTTACTTTCTGCCTTCCGACAATAGCCCGGAGTTACAGGTATAGAACATAAATCATTCTGCTAATTTTAGCAAAGTTACGTCCTGCAGCAGAGGTTAGAAACTGCCTGCTTACATTGCAAAACAAAAGCTAGAGGCATGAGTTATGGAACTATCGGAGTCACAAGAAACTGGTGGGCGCATTTTGTCAAATTGTTCAGTTCTGGAATTAAAACACCTGGATTTTCTGATGTTTTTATGCATGCTAATAATCACAGGAGGCTCTCATATCCTAGCAAAAGCTTCCAGGCTATTTTATATATATATAATATATATAATATATATATATTCATTCATTCTCCTGCAGCTGGTTTTGTATCTACCTTATATTTGGAACCTAACTTTATTTTGTAGGACTGAAATTCACAGGAACTTTATGATTTAGGACAGCGTGACATCGAGTCCTCTTCCAGCTCCATTCTCAATCTTTACAATGGGAACATTAATTTCGAAAGCATTTTTGCAGGGCTTTTGAAAAACATTTTAAGCACCCGAATGAAGGCAATAGAAAAACGCCACGACGGGATTACTTTAACAAGAATAAATGGATGAGTACTGAAAGCAGGGAGAGAGAGAAATTCTACCCGATCAGAAACTTGTTTAGGGATGCATCTGAAACCCAGGTTCGCAAAGACACGGAAGATTTTTGGTGAGGCCGGAATAAACGCAGGTCAAATTCTGAAGGTGAACCAATGTCACCTGGGAGAAAGGGCAGAATGAGAGTTTTAAATATCGCCACGCGCGGACGCGCATACTCAGCCTCTACAGGACAATTTCTCGCCGCCCTTCAAAAATACAATGTTTATTGAAATACGGGCGTTGGGAATCTCTTGAGAAATGATCCGTATCGCTAGTCAACTACCAACCCCCCCCCTCCTTGCAACTCCGCAATGAATTGATACACCTGTCTTCTTTACACTTTGTTTCTCCTCTTACAATTCCTACCTGCTCTGGTTACATCCACATACCTCCTTGCCACCGAGGCCTACAGTTTATGCATTTAGAAAACCAACACGCAGCCTGAGAAGCATCGTTGCTCGTCAACGATTATGAGGACAGCAGGGCACGCAGAGGGTTTATAAGCAAGAAAAGCAGAATATAAATTTAATAAAGATTGTCTGAGGAGTTTTGAACAGCATGCAGAGGTCCCCCCACCCCACCCTGGATGGACGATTCAGAGGCCACTGGAAACTAAGACAACTGGCAGAGACCACTGCCAACCCATTCTGATCAATGTCTATGGAGATTCTCAGTCATCCAGGTGGTTTCGAAGGTGCTTTTTCAAGAGGCAACTGGACGTCTTTGTTTTTCCTTGAAGACCTTTCGCTTCTCATCGAAGGAGCTTCTGAAGTTCTTCTGAAGAACTGAAGAAGCTTCTTTTTTGAGAAGCGAAAGGTCTTCAAGGAAAAACAAAGATGTCCAGTTGCCTTTTGAAAAAAGAAAAAAAAAAAGCGCCACTGGGACTTTTCTGATCAGCAAACCCTGATAAATTGCCCAGATCTGGAGCTACATAAGGTAAGGGTTAAAATCAAGAATTTGTCAATTTAAAT
This sequence comes from Pantherophis guttatus, assembly GCF_059756535.1. NCBI lineage: Eukaryota > Metazoa > Chordata > Lepidosauria > Squamata > Colubridae > Pantherophis > Pantherophis guttatus. The sequence continues at coordinate 3,732,005 of NC_142080.1, forward strand.
CTCACCTTTCTCCTGAACTTTACAGGAAAATCAGCATTTTTCTTAGATGCTGGTACTGCATCCCGCAATATGGGGAGAATGCCAACCAACCATACCATGGGTTATAAGGACTCCAACAAGATAAATGCTGTTTTACAAAACAGAGAAACCCCCTTTGTTGGGTTACTCTTGGAACTGAAAAACTGGATTGCAAGTCAGTCTAAATCAGAACACGGAACTATCACAGCCAACATTCAAATGGGGTTTTAAAGAGAAACACTCAAGACAAAAGGAGGAGGGAGACAGGTCGTTCTCGACTTAGAACATTTCATTTAGTGGCGGTTCAAAGTTACAACGGCACTGAAAAAAAGCGACTTATGGCCGTTTTTCACACTTACGACCGTTTCAGTATCCCCATGATGATACGATCAAAATTCAGACGCTTGGGAACTGACTTGCATTTATGACTGTTGTTAGCATCTCTGTGTGTGTGTATGTGAGAGAGACGTGATCCCCCTTTGCTGCGACCTACTGACAAGCAAAGTCAATGAGGAAGCCAGATTCATTTAACAACCGTGTTACCTAATTTAACCACCGCAGCGATTCGCTTAACAGCTGTGGCAAGAAAGGCCGTAAAATGGAGCAAAGGTCACTTCAGAAAGTTGTCTCACTTAAGCACCAAAAAGTTTGGATTAGTCAGTTATGGTTGTTAAGTCGAGGACAACCTGTACTGAAAATGAGGGGAAGAGAGAAACCCAAAAACTAGTCCTGTATCAATGGAAAAAAAAACAACAACCCCAAAACCTGAAAATGAGGATTTAAACCCAAGCGCGACTCACCTGCTTCGCAGATCCTGGCTCGTTCTTCTCCTCACCCATCTTTCCAACTTTCTGCACCCTCCTGGGCTGCTTAATAGTGGTTTTTATGGCAGGGCGACATACATAGTTTTCCAAGTTCTTGGGGGGTTTCTTAGTTCTCTTAGCCTGGAGGCCAATTTTCAGTTTTAAATTCCCTTCGGAAAAGTTTGTCTCCTTCACAGAAAACTGGTGCTGGGCATCGGACAGGCTTCCCTCTTTCCCCGCCTCATCGCTGCCACTCTTCTCCCGGCTCCTCCTCTTCTCCTCCTCTTCCTCCTTTGCGCTACCATCAACCTCTGCTTCTCGCCTAGCTCCCGTGGCACCCGCGGAGGGGCTCTTCCCAGCAAACCCTTCAGAACCAGAGCCCAACCCTAACATAGCAGTATGCTGAGGGTCCATCCCAGTTATGTGCCGTGGCAAAATTTCTCCTCTTAAAAGATGGCAGGCAGGCGGTCCGTGGGTCGCTCTTCCCGGACATCGGTGGCCAACATCTTCTCACTGTTAACAGAAAAGACAGGGGAGAGAATGATTTCCCTTCCGAGGACAGAGATTCATAATTATGTAAGGGCAGAGCTGAGAAAAATAATAATAATTGGAGCCACTCCAGTTGTACAAAACTGAATCAGCTTTTCATTTATGGAAATTAAAAAGGAAACATTTGAAAGAGAAACACAAAACACTTAAAAGAAACAACAACAAAAAAATGCTTCAAGCCAAACATTTCTTGAAATAATATCCTATGAGAAGGGGGAAGATTTGTACTGTACAAATCTGTTTTTCATGGATTTCACACCAATGTTTCTGTTGCGCACGCCGCCTCTGGACGAGATGTGTGGCACGTAAATCCAAACAAACAAACATCTTTACATCTAACTATTGACACTGATTGGCTTCTCTTAAAGACTATTTGATTGACGAATGAAGGCAGATATGCTATTTCATTCAGACAGGTATCAATCAGGTTAGCTGACCTTTTATTTTTTCTAACTGTAATAAATTAGGCCATTGGGAACATCAATCTTGCTACATCCAGCCCTGCTTCTCAGCAGGTGAACAGCCTTGGGGCTGCACACCGGATTCAAAAGTGGTGAGAGCCTCTCCCTGGTTTCTCCTCCATTCCCAATGGCTGAATTAGCTGGGGATTCTGGGAAATTTCAGCCCTAATTTATCTATTTATCAAATGTATTTGCTGCCCATCTCGCACTTTAAGGAGGGTTACCATCCATAAGATTGAGGCTGTTTCTAATTGTCTATCAACAAGAGATAACGGTGGTTAAATTTTAAGAATGTTTTAAGGGAGTTCCTAATAGGATGTCTAGGAAAAGAGAGGTAATCATAACCCCCCCCGAACCGGCCAAAATGGTTTTCATTCTCTCAAAAACAGATTACAAAAATACCAAAATAAAATCCTCAATCAAACTCTGAACAAGTCAACAAGAAGTGATGGATAGCGTGAGTGATAAGTATTTAGAGCTAAGGTTGATGAAAGTTATCACACAAGTTATGAAGGGATGAAAGTTATCACACAAGGAAAACAAGGAGAATCCTTATTATCTGATAATAACGAAAGTAAAAGTGCTTAGTTATAAAAATGTTGTTTCAGGGACAAACAGGGAGATGAGAGGGGGGAAAAAATCACATATGGATACCCAGCCTTGATAAGGTATATTTTATTCCCAAATCATATAATGACATGACAATCCTGTTCTTCCCACTGGCTGTAGGATATGTAATATTGGATGTATTTTAAATCTTATATATAGCACTCCTTTTCTTCTCTTTTTTACATACCCCAAATTGACCACCAAATGGTCCGTGGGAGCTTACGCATTGTGGCATACGAAAACAAAAAATTATTAACGATCTTTATAAAACTATCTGCACAGCATCTGCAGAGGAATTGCTCTCCAGGGCAGTTCTATAAACAGGTTAACCTGATTGTCAAGAATTTCTTTCGCCATATGGGAGCCAAAGGCTACATTTAAATAAAAAATTAGCATGCAAAGCACATGTAATCTGTCATGTGTGATGATCTATTATAGTGCATGGACACGCTGGGAAACAGCGATTGGCTGAGAGTTTTTTCAACATTTGTATATCAAACAAAACACGTGTTTGTTTATGCATGAGAGTGTGTGCACATCGCACACTCTGTGCTACTTCTCACAAATGAAATATGTTTTATGTTGAAAATATGGCAATACTGAGGTGATTTCAAGAAATGAATCTTCAGCTTGTACATACAATTCATGCTGGGAGGACCCAGCAATAATTCTTGGAAATCAAATTTATTTAAGCAACCCTCTGTAAAAGTTTCCAACTATGGAAATGCGCGGCCAAGAGTTTCATACTCATTTTACAAGGTTCAGCCTTCTGAATTTCCATCATATTGATGACCAAAAAAAGACTTTATATAAATAGATATCTAAAACCAGAAGTCTACACACACACGGACACGTAGTGAAACAAACAAGCATAGAGAAATACATCGCAATTAAGAACAGGAAGACTTCATCACCCAAGTCAGGAATTCTGGAACTGTGCCACAAATTCCAGTGTAAACAGTGAGGACCCAAGAACCTGACAACACAAAGTCTCAACAAGGAGTCCATGTGTAAATTCCCTTATTGCAATTTATCCCACACCTGGCCCTGGACATTATAAAACAAACAAACAAACACCAAGTGCAAGAGTGTGAACAAAAATCCCAAAAGGGAAACCTACAAAATTAAGCTATGAGACTGCAACTGACTCAATCAAATTCTCCAATATAAGGAAGCCTCCCCAAAACCCCAACATGCGTTTCGTTGGTGTGCCCCCTTCTCAAAACCCTTTGCCAAGACTCACACACACACACACCTAACTAGAGATTAAGCCATCATCTCTCATATATCTAGGTATCTGGGGGATGTATTGTGCACACAGGTGCAGAGCTATACACCCATGCATTTATGAGCTACCCTCATATATCATTGGAAATACACACAGATGTATATAAACCTATGTGTGCAAGTGTAATACCCCCCCAAACTTGTGCATAGGCAAACATCACACACACACACACACACACACACACACACACACACACGATACATGGCCTATAACTGCACACAGTCCTAAAAGACACATAATACTCAGATAAAGGTGTGCATATGTATAATATACTCCGCCCATAAATGGCTGCACCTACAGACTTAATAGACTCAGATAAAGGTATGCTCGGACATCCAATACATAGTAAAAGTGTGCTGACATAATACACACACACACACACACACTGTACAACCCCCCCTGTAAACAGGTGCACACCCAATCCTAACAGACTCACACAAACATGCCCTCACATACATGACACTTCAAGGTGTGCGGACAGATGACACTTCCCCATAAACGGGGGCACATGCGGACCTAATAGGCTCATTGGTGTACATCCACACCTAATACACACTCGTGTGTATATACATTGTGTATGTACATTGTGTGTACATACACACAATACAAATGTGTGCTCACACAAGACACACATGCCATACAACCTTTACGCACCGTAAATATAAATCAAATTAAAAAAAAAAAAATGGGTGCACACACAAACCTAACAGAGGAAGGTGCCCGCGCGCACCCACACATACAGTAGACATATTGATAAACGTAATACATATAGATGCGCTCGCACAATACACACACACACCATACAGCATCCCACCCCCCCCACAAACGGGTGCACGCACAGCCCTAACAGACTCACACAAACATGCACTCACACACGACACTTGGTGCGCACACACAAAGCTAATAGACTCAGACTAAGTTGTGCATGCACACCTAATACACACTCAGATAAATTTCAGCACATACACAAATACTCAATGCACATATTGATACACACATACCCAATGCACACACAGGCTCAGATACAAGTGTGCAGACATGTCACACACACATGACACTTAGGTAAAGGTGTGCACATACTCAGGACACTCCCCCATAAACGGTGCGCACACACACACAAAGAGAGCTAATAGACTCAAACTAAGGTGTGCACACACACACTTAATACACATTCAGATGAATTTCAGCGCGCACACACACCAATACTCAATGCACATATTGATACACACATACCCAATGCACACACAGGCTCAGATACAAGTGTTGCACACACATCACACAAACATGCACTCACACACTTGATACTTAGGTAAAGGTGTGCACACGCACACACAGCTGATAAGACTCAAACTAAGGTGTGCACGCACACACTTAATACACACTCAGATAAATTTCAACACACACACACAAAAATAATACACATATTGAGACACATATTCCCAATGCACACACAGGCTCAGATACAAGTGTGCAGACATGTCACACACACATGACACTTAGGTAAAGGTGTGCACATACTCAGGACACTCCCCCATAAACGGTGCGCACACACACACAAAGAGAGCTAATAGACTCAAACTAAGGTGTGCACACACACACTTAATACACATTCAGATGAATTTCAGCGCGCACACACACCAATACTCAATGCACATATTGATACACACATACCCAATGCACACACAGGCTCAGATACAAGTGTTGCACACACATCACACAAACATGCACTCACACACTTGATACTTAGGTAAAGGTGTGCACACGCACACACAGCTGATAAGACTCAAACTAAGGTGTGCACGCACACACTTAATACACACTCAGATAAATTTCAACACACACACACAAAAATAATACACATATTGAGACACATATTCCCAATGCACACACAGGCTCAGATACAAGTGTGCACACTCATCACAGACACACACAGACACACACAGACACACACAGACACAGACACTCACACACACACGACACACTTAGGTAAAGGTGTGCACACATTTAGGACACTCCCCCGTAAACGGTGTGCACACGCACACACAGCTGATAGACTCAAACTAAGGTGTGCACGCACACACTTAATACACACTCAAATAAATTTCCACACACACACAAATAATACACATATTGAGACACATATTCCCAATGCACACACAGGCTCAGATACAAGTGTGCACACATCACAGACACACAGACACACACATACACACACGAGACACTTAGGTAAAGGTGTGCACACATTCAGGACACTCCCCCATAAACGGTGTGCGTGCACACACACACACACACACACACACAGAGCTAATAAAACTCAAGACTAAGGTGTGCAGTGCACGCACCCCAATGCACGCTCAGAAAAATTTCAACACACACAGACCCAAATAAGGCGCATATATTGATAAATATATGTGTATATAATAATATACACATACCCCAAGAAAAGGAGGTGCGCTCACCTGGTCCACACACCCGCGACCCCATGCACCCCCTCCCCCTCCATGGACATGTGCACATGTAGACCTCCCAGGCTGAGATACAAGTGTGTGTGTGTACACACACACACACACGACACACACACAGGCAGAGGATGGCACCTCCTCAGCCCCCCCCACACCTTTTAAAAACACCCCACCCCACTCTTCGCCCCTCCCCCACCCCGCTCCCCCCCAAAAGGGTTTTTTTTTCCCTCACAGCCCCCCTCAAAGGAGACCCCTTTGCGCGCGCCCCCCCACCTCACCCCGAAGCCTCGGCCTAGGCGAGCGGGGTCTCTTCCCACCTCCCTCCTCTCCTTCCCGGGCCTTGTCACGGGAGCCTTTTTTCTCGCCCGCCTCGGCCTAGCTGTCAGGGCGATGGCACGGAAACCTCCTCCTCCTCCTTTCCCTCCCCCCCCACCCCAAAATTTCCTCACTCCCCGCCGCCTCACCTCACCTCACCGCCGCCCCGCCACTCACCGTATCGCGGCCAGGCCGCCGCCTCCTCATCCCGCAAGGCCGGTTTGCTGCTGCTGAAGTGGGGTGGAGGGGGAGGCCTCGGCCTGGCTCCTTTCGCTCGCTTCGCCCCTCACTCCTGAGGGCGGCCGCGGATCCAAAATGGCGGGCAGCGAGCGGCGGCGGCGGCGGCAACGACGGCGACGGCGGCGGCGCTCTGGCCTCAGCGCGCGCCTGCGCGCTCCTGCCTCGCGCTCGAGCGCGCCCTGGCCACGCCCACGCCCTCCTCTTTTTTTTTTTTTTTTTTGAAACCAACCTTACTCTCTTTCCTCACTTCAGCGCTTGGATACCTCCCTTAGCTCGGAGGGGAGAGAGAGAGAGAGAGAGAGAGAGACGGACAGAGGAGAGGGCCAATCAAACGCCGGACAGGCCCACCCTCTCTCTATCTCTCTCAAGCCCGCCCGCCAATCGACGTGAGGAGGGGTAAGGGAGGAGCGGCGCGTACTCGTGCGCTCCTGTGGGGAGGGTGGGGAAAGAAGGAAAGGAGGGAAAAAAAAAAAAAAGGATTAGGACGGAGGAAGAATGTCCCTCGCCGGGACCCGTCGGCCGAACGCGGAGACGCCGTTGGGCTGAGGGCGCGCGGCGGGTTAAGATGGCGGCGCCCAGCACGACGGAAAGCTCCTGAGGGAACGGAGGATTTTTTTTTTTTTTAAACGGCGAACTACTACGTCGGTTGGATTTTTTTTCTCCCTTTTTTTCCCCCCTCATAGGAATATATATTTCGTTATTTGGCGGAAAGAGGTGGGGAGTGACTTAGGCCCTTTTTTTGGGGAGCTGTTCTGCTTTTATTCCCCATTTAATGCCAGGTTTGTGAGGGGAAGGTGGGGACAACACAGGATGAGACCCCGGCCCGCCCGTCGTTTCTCTTCATAGAACGATCGCGCGAGGAACGGCAGTGTTGTTATCCTTCTCTCCATCGAGCCTACCTCGCAGGGTTGTTGTGCAAAGCCTTTCCCGGCTTAGCTGGGGGCTCCAAAATAATGTGGGCAGGCTACGAAGTGGAGAAGTGAATTAAAGTGTATCCCTTTAAAATGTAGGTGAAAATAAAGCTGAAGTTCCTCACAGAAGAAGAAGAAAAAAAAAAACAAATCTGAGGAAAAAAAACTGCACTAAACCATCCAACAAGAACCAAGTACAGGTAGTCCTCGACTTACGACCACAACGGAGCCCAAAAAAGAGAGACGTGTGGAGTGAATTTACCCCACCCCCCTTTGAACCACCTTTCAAGTCGTTAAGCGAATCGCTCAGTGGTTTTAAGTTAGGAAACACGGTCGTTAAAGCGAATCTGGCTCCCCCATTGATTTGGCTTGTCAGAAGGGTCGCGAAAGGGGAATCACGTGACCTCCAGGACACGGCAACAACCGTCGTAAATACGAACCAGTTGCCAAGCATCTGAATTTTCATCACGGGGACACTGCAACGGTCGTAAGTGTGGGGAGGGGGAAAGGTGGCAGGTCCCCTTTTTTTCAATGCTGTTGTAACTTCAACGGTCGTTAAATGAATGGTTGTAAGTCGGGGACTACCTGTTATGTTCCATGTTGGAGGTTGGAAAGCAAAAATACCGAAAAATGGAAAATTAGAGGGGTTTATTTGGGGAGAAAAGGCATGCTTGAATGGGAACAGCACCGTATTTTCTTGGGGAATCTCATTGTGTATTTTTTTTTTTTTTAATTTGATTTATATGCCGCCCTTCTCCGGAGACTCAGGGCGGCTTACAATGCGTTAAGCAATAGCCTTCATCCTTTTGTATATTTATACAAAGTCAGCTTATTGCCCCCACAAACTGGGTCCTCAATTTACCTACCTTAGAAAGGATGGAAGGCTGAGTCAACCTTGAGCCTGGTGAGATTCGAACTTACAGTAATTGCAGACAGCTGGTGTTAATCACAATGCTATTAGTCTGCTGAGCCACCAGGCCCGTTGTGGCGATGAAAGAGAGAACCAAGGAAAACCAGATCCTCTCGCATCTTATTTACACGTTTTCTAGAGTCGGTTTGCTGGTTTACCTAATAGATATGGAAAACTTAGCTTTCTCCTTTTATGCCATCAAGGGAGTTATTTATTTATTTATTATTTATTTATTTATTTATTTATTACATGTATTTATATGCCGCCATTCTCCCAAAGGACTCAGGGCGGTGAACACAAGAAACAAGTACAATAAAATCATAATTTAATCCAAATAATTAATTAATAGTAAATAATAAAGCCCGGAATCAGTCTCAGCCTATTTGTTTGAAAAGCCAAGTCTTCAAGTCCCGACGGAAGGAGCGGAGATCAGGAGCCGTTAACTCCTGATAATAGCAGTTATTAACTGCTGGGCCTTCAGAAAGTTTAAAAAGTGAAAATCCTGCTGAAAATAAACATCTCGCTACCTTTTGTTCATCACAACTGTTGTTATTATTCGCAGGGGGACAATGCTGAGGACTTTGAGAAAACTCCTCCCTCGGGGATACCAGGTGAGTTCACCTACCTGTCTGTGATTTGGGGACAAGGAATGGTTTTTGAGGTACCAAAAGGGATCACGATCATGCGCTTCTTTTTATCTTCAGGCTAAGGATACCCAACAACTTGTTTCTAAATATAGAATAAATTAGAATTCTTCATTGGCCAAGTGTGATTGGACACACAAGGAAATTGTCTTTGGTGCCTATGCTCTCAGTGTACATAAAAAAGAAAAGATACATTCGTCAAGAATCATAAAGTACTACACTTAATAATAGTCATAGGGTACAAATAAGCAGTCGAATCATACTAGGAAACAATAGAAATCGTAAGGATACAAGCAAAAAGTTACAGTCATGAAGTCACAAATGGGAGTAGATGGGTGATAGGAACGATGAGAAAATTAATAGTAATAGTAATGCAGACTTAGTGAATAGTTTGACAGTGTTGAGGGAAATATTTGTTCAGCAGAGTGATGGCATTCGGGGAAAAAAACTGTCCTTGTGTCTAGTTGTTCTGGTGTGCAGTGCTCTATAGCATCGTTTTGAGGGTAGGAGTTGAAACAATTTATGTCCAGGATGCGAGGGGTCTAAATATTTTCACAGCCCTCTTTTTGAATCCTGCAGTATACAGGTCCTCGGTGGAAGGCAGGTTGGTAGCCATTGTTTTTTCTGCAGTTCTAATTATAAATATGCCATTTTTGCCATTTTCAAGTTCAAGAGGTTCACTTTTTTTCCTCCTGGCTGTCATTTTGAAAAGCCAGGAGATCTCCCTATTCACGCAGACTCTTTCTTTCCTTAGCTGGAACAGGATGGCTTTCTCTACCCCAGAACCTGGCAGAGGACAATGTCAACCCAGAATGTCCAGCTTCAACCAGAAATGCTCAGAGCAGCCTTTGTTACCAGCGAGAATGACCCAGTGAGTTAACCTGAGGAGGCGTGGAAGCTTGGAAGGGGGTCAGCTATTCTTGGCTGACGACCACAATTGAGCCCAGAATTTCTCTTGCGAAGTGAGACCGTTGTTAAATGAGTTTTGCCCCATTTTATGACCTTTCTTGGCACTCGTGGTTGAGTGAATCGCTGCAGTTGTTAAGTTAGTAACATGGTTGTTAAGTGAATCTGGCTTCCTCGTTGAACTTGCTTGTTAGAAGGTATGAAAAGATGATCATCTTTTCATGATGATCATCAGGACACTGCAACCATCATAAATATGAGCCAGCATTCATCACTGGAAACTTTCAAGAAGAGACGGGGCTACCCTTTGTCAGAAATGGTGTAGGGTCTCTCGCTTGGGTGGGGGGTTGGACTAGATGACCTACAAGGTCCCTTCCAAGTCTGTTCATCTGAATGCTGGTCACATAACCATGGGGATGCTGCAACGGTTTTAAGTGAGAAAAACAGCCGTAAATCTCTTTTTTTCAGTGCTATTGTAACTTCAAGCGGTCACTAAATGAACTGTTGTAAGTAGAGAACTACCCAGTATTTCCAATTGTTTGTGGACTCCGGCAAGGGTTTGCAACTCTGAGCCAAGCAAAAGTAGAATATTTATAGTTTGATCGAGCCTGTGTGTGTTCATTTGGGAAGATGGTTGTTGCCTCGGTCAGCGTGAGTTGCGTTTGCTTGTAGGATCTCGTATAATCTGGCGATCATTTTTAATTTATACGTAAGCACCCCATCTGCTTCGCTGTTTCACCTTTTCCTCAGCATTGACTTAACTTGGACTGATGGGGTGGGGAGGTCGGCCCATCGAGGTAAACCAGATCAGGAAACCCACAACCACTTGTAAGATTCTGTTACCGATTTTTGATTATCTGCCACCAATTCGGGTTCGACTCCTAGCAACCAAACAGATAAATTTTGTCTATGACAACCTGTCACTAATCTGTTCTTTTAAGTCTCCTAATGGTGCCCCCTCCAGCTTCCTGCTGGTTATCCTCTTCCTCTTTTACTTTCCACCTTTCCCTGTAGGGTTTTTTCATTACCGTGTCTCCCTGAAAATAAGACCCTGTCTTATATTTTTTTGAACCCTGAAATAAGAGCTTGGCCTTATTGCCATGCGCTCAAAAGCCCGATTGGGCTTATTATCAGGGGATAATATCTTCTTTTGGGGGAAACAGGACAGGCCCTCCTCTAATTGCGTACATATCTATTAGAATTTACAAAGAAAATGAGTTCTAGTTTTCCTATAGAGTTGATTTTCAGTACCACAATTTTACCCACAGCCTCCAGGGAATCTGCTTGGGAGATTCCAAGTCCTCTCTCCACCTATAAGAAAGCTGCAAGCGTTCTCTAAAAAAATCTGGAATTGCAGTTATTTCTTTATATAAGGTGCAAACGTTTTAGGGCCTACTCGTGATGCCCTAAAAATTGCCAACGTGCAGGTTTTGGTTGCAAATTTTTTTTAAAAAGTCAGACCGGTGATGCCATCGCAGCCGATCACACACACACACACACGATGTCATTTGGGAGGCTGCAAAAAATAATCAAACAGCCCTGCCATCATAAAGAAATACATCTTTTTAAAAAAAACAAAACAGAACTTCCCCTTAGGCGTGTGTCTGCTAGGGAGAAGATATCGCAATCATCTTCATTTTTACAATATGAGGCTGCAGCAACCAAAAAACGTGGGCAAAAAAACGGTCCTCGGGAGGTTTTATAGCCACCTCTGCCATTGAGAATTTTATTTTTTCTCCCCTGCTGAATCTTCTGGGGAGTCTCCATGGAAACCGCAACAGGCAGCCAAGACCCTGTCGGGTAACACACTTACACACCCTCCCAGCATCCGCAGAAGCACGGGGGGCCAACTCCTGCCATCCAGAGTCCCTCAGTTGCCTGGCAACTGATCTTTTCCCTGTTGCTGGGAACAAATAAACCCAGTGTGGGCATAGGCACCCAGAACGGAGGGTGGAAATGGATTTAAACCTGTTTTCCTCAGCTCGAGATCACCAGCGGATGGAGGAAGAAATCTTAGGCCTTCTCGGTCCCACTCCCACCTCTTCATGCTGAAAGAGAGGAAGAATGATGGCATGAAGGCTCAACAGCTTGTAATCCAGAGCTCTCTAGATACCCGCAAACTGCTGGATAAACAGCAAGATATACATATATTTCATCCTTGACTTACAACAGTACATTTAGCGACGGCACTGGAAAAAAAAGGGAGCTCATAAGTGCGCCTTTCGCACTTTCATTGCAGCATCCCCATGGTCACGTAAGCAAAATTCAGAGGCTTGACAACTGACTCACATTTATGACGGTTGCAGCGTCCCAGGGGTGTGTGTGTATGTCACGTGATTCCCCCTTTTGCGACCTCCTGACGAGCCAAGTCAACGGGGAAAGCCAAATTCGCTTAACCAACCGTGTTATTCATGGAACAGGTGCAGCGATTCACTTAGCCACGGTGGCGAGAAAGGTCCGTAAAAAGGGGGCAAAACTCGTTCAAATGTCTCACTTAGCAGCATGAAGTTTGGGCTCGTTTGTGGGTCGTAAGTCGAGGACTACCTGAATTCTCCTTGCGGCAACACAGTCCGGTGATTTTGTCATTCCCTTCCTCTGGTTCTCTGAACTCCTGGGAAGAGTTCCTTGTAATTTTCCGCAACAAAAGAAAAAAACAATTCGGTGTGACGAATCGACAAGAACTGAACTCCGCCATCATCTTCTCCTCCTTTCCATCCTGCAGGCCAAACACAGCGCAGATCACGTAGGTCAATATTACACCATCTCCCCCGAGGAAGTGAAGGAGACCCTCCCTCACGGGCTCCCAGCTCGCTTCAAACTCCAGGTGACGTATCGGCCTTTCCAAATGTTGCAGGGCGAACCACGGGCTGGGCCACCAGAAGCAGCCCCGAGGCTTAGCTCCTCTTTCGCTTCAGCCCAAACTTCACACTGATCTTGCTGAAATGATCTCCCTCCCTCCCTCTCTCCCTCCCTCTCCCCCCTCCCTCCCTCCTCTCCCTCTCTTTCTCCTTCTCTCTCTCTCCCTCCCTTTCTCCTTCTCTCTCTCCCTCCCTCCTTCTCTCTCTATCTCCCTCTCTTTCTCCTCTCTCTCTCTCCCTCTCTCTCTCCCTCCCCCCTCTCTCTCCCCTCTCTTTCTCCCCCCTTCCTCCCTCTCTCTCTCTCCCTCCTCCTCCTCTCTCTCTCCCTCCCTCCCTCCTCTCCCTCTTTCTCCTCTCTCTCCCTATCTCCCTCTCTCTCTCCCCCTCCCTCCGTCCTCCCTCCCTCTTTCTCCTTCTCTCTCTCTCCCTCCCTCCTTCTCTCTCTATCCCCCTCTTTTTCTCCTCTCTCTCTCTCTCCCCCCTCTCTCTCCCTCCCCTCTCTCTCCCCCCCTCTCTCCCTCCCTCTCCCCCTCCCTTCTCTCTCTCTCTCTCTCCCTCTCTTTCTCCCCCCTCTCTCCCTCCCACCTTTTCTTTCTATCTCCCCCTCTCCCTGTGTGCGTGAAGGTCTTGACTTTCTCTCTTTTCTCTTTTCCCCGGCAGATGAAAACTTTCAACGAAGCTTGCGTCATGGTTCGACAGCCGGCGGTAGAACTTATCAGCTACTTAAAACACACCAACGTGTCTCATCCAGCCGTCCGATATCTCCTCTGTATCCTTTGAAACGGAGCCAGGTCTCTCGTTGCTGTTCTTTCGCTGAAGGAGACCGGGCAAGTTTCTGGTCCTCATGCTAAAGTAGTTAACGGAGTGGTGCAGTAGCCTAGAGGTGGAGCCTCTCGCCTCACAATCAGGAGGCTGTGAATTCGATCCTAGGTAGAGGCAGATATTTCTCTCTCTCTCTGGGCACACTGAGAATATATCTGCTGAACAAAACTCCGCATTGGTGACAGGAAGGGCATCCGGCCATTAAAACATTCTGCTAGCTCCATTCAGTTGCCCAGACTCCACCCCGCAAGGGATTATGGGATCGTTAAAAGCCGATGATGCTGATGCTAAAGTAATTACAGAATAACAGAATAAGAACAGGGCTAGACCCAGCCGTCTGCAGGGTCCCTTCTCATTCTAAATATCTTAGTGTAGTCCTCGCTTAGTGACTGTTCAAAGTTACAAAGGACCTCCCCAAGTCCCCTATTTATGACCTCTGTTCTAAGTTGCGACGGCTACTCACATACACACGCCCAATCACATGATGGCGAATTTGGACGCTTGGCACCCCGGCTCAAATTTTACAGCATCCTGCAGTCACGTGACCACAATTTTCAGTGCCCTTGTAACTTGGAACGGTCGATAAAACAAAAACAGCCATAACTCCAGGAGTCCCTGTCCATGCACGCAGGCACATTCTTCCACAGTGGCTTCCTTAAACGGTCTTGAAGACGGAGAGAAGAGTACAGGAAAGACCATGGTCCTCTGCCACGCTGTGCATTATTGTGCCCGGCAGAATTGGGTCATCGTTCACATTCCAGACGGTAAGAGCCATAGCGATAGCACTTGCATGCTTGCCCCATCGTACTTTATAGCACTCTTCGGCCAACTTACAATGTAGAAGCGTTGTTTTATTTACACATTGCCCCCAACAATCTGGGTCCTCGTTTTACTTGACCTCGGAAGGGTGGAAGGCTGAGTCAACCTTGTTCAGAATAACCGAGTGGGAAGGGACCTTGGGGGGGTCTTCTAGTCCAGCACTCACCAACTGGTGGTCCGCGAGAAAATTTTGGTGGCCCGCAGAACAATTATTTGCATTTTTTTATATTGCACTAAATCAGGGGTCCTCAAAACTACGGCCCCTGGGATGGATACGTGCCATGAATGTTTGTGTTAATGCAGAGAGTCTCCCCCTTTGGGGTCTTTTTGTGAGGGTCGGAGGGGGGCAGAAATTCCGACTTGGGGTCTGCTTCGGCCTCCTGGCGTGGGGCTTTGGGCGAAGGCTGGAGGGAAGAGCCGCTGGTGGCGAAGAGCCAGAGGGCCTTGTTCCAGTGGGGACAGCATCATGGCCTGGAACTGGCTGACCATCTCAGCCCGCTGAGCCTCCAAGGTGCCGGTATCTGGCCTTGCACTCCCGCAGGTCTTCCCTCTGCTTGGAAAATCTATGCTCCTAGTCCTCAGTGAGGTGCTTCTGCTGAGTTTCCTTCTCGGTCAGATCCAATTTGAACTGAGCTGTTTTGCCAACTCTTTCACATCCAAGACGGGCCGCGTGGGGACTCCGGGGACGGGAGGGGAGGGATGGGGGGGGGCCCAGCCAAGAGTGGGATTTGGGGAATTCTCAGAACTGCACAGAATCTTAGCTAGAGGTTCTCCCGAACCCCTGCGAACCCTCATCAACCCATCCCTGGTTGGGTTTTTTTTTGTTGTTGTTTTTTTTTTTGCAAAAGGAGGCCATTTCATTGGGACACGTTCCATCGGCCAAAAATGGCTGCATTTTCAGCCGATGCCTGGCAGATGCTTGGACACCTGATGTTTAAAACGAGACGTTTGTGCGTGCGTGTGTCCTTCACTCACGCCCTTGTCACCTCCCGGCTGGACTATTGTAATGCTCTCTACATGGGGCTCCCCTTGAAGAGCACTCGGAGGCTCCAACTGGTCCAGAATGCGGCCGCGCAGGTGGTTATGGGTGCAACTCATTGCGCCCACGTGACACCCCTCCTGCGCGAGCTGCACTGGCTCCCAGTGGTCTTCCGGGTGCGATTCAAGGTGTTGGTGACCACCTTTAAAGCGCTCCATGGCATAGGACCCGGGTACCTTCAAGATCGACTTCTGCCACCAATAGCCTCCCACCGACCAGTCTGCTCCCACAGAGAGGGTCTCCTCAGGGTGCCATCAGCCAAGTTATGTCGGCTGGCGACACCCAGGGGGAGGGCCTTCTCTGTGGGAGCCCCAGCCCTGTGGAACGAACTGCCCCCGGAGATACGTAAGATTTCTGACCTCCGGGTGTTTCGCTGCGCACTAAAGACCCTGTTGTTCCGCCAGGCTGGGCTATTAACATAACGATTTTAAATTGGGGTATTTTAAATTTCTGGGATTTTAATTGGAGCCTAATTATTTAATGATTTTAAATTTTAATTGTTGTTTTGTTCTGTGTTTTTAATAGGCTGTACACCGTCCTGAGTCCTTCGGGAGAAGGGCGGTATAGAAATAAAATTATTATTATTATTATTATTATTATTTCTCTCCCTGTTCCAGCTCACCTGTGGGTGAAGAATTGCAAAGAATTGCTGCCATCCTCTTACAACAATGAGCGGCTAGACCAGCCCGTGGAAGCGGCCAACTGGCTGAAGAATTTCAGAATCACCAATGAAAAAGTTTTAGCCCAGGTTGGCAGAATCTCTCTTAAGCTTTGGGGAAGGAGAGGAGAAAAAAACCAACAACAACAACATGGACTTGGTTACAGGTGGTCCTCGACTTACAACCGTTTGTTGAATGAACATTCAAAGTCACAACGACACTGAGAAAAGGGACTTAGGACCGTTCTCCACACTTAACGACCGTTGCAGCTTCCCCACGGGTCGCGCGATCCAAATTCAGACCCTTGGCAACTGACTCGTATTTATGACGGTTGCAGTGTCCCGGGGTCACTGTGGATTCCTCCCTTTTGCGACCTCCTGACAAACCCAAGTCCACGGGGGAGGCTTATTTGTTAAGAACCCCGTGATTCATTTAAAAGCGGCAATGATCCGCTTAACGGCTATGACAGAAGTCATAAAATGAGGCGCAACTCACTGAACAACCACCTTAAATTACAGAAATTCTGATCCCACTTGTGGTCATAATTCGAGGACTACCTGTATTCTATCATGTTTTGTTTTTGTTTTTTTGTTGGAAAGCTATATGGAATTTCCAGGGTCAGGAGCAATACAATTTCTGGATATTTGTTGTTTTCACGTCCTGCTTTGCAACCTGACTTTTCATTTACCGTATTTTTTGGACTATAAGACGCATCTAAATTTAAAAGAGGAAAACAGCAACAAAAAAAGGTTTTGGCCTCTGCGCGCCCCATTTTCGGGCCTTTTTTCAGCCCATTTTCAAGGCTTTTTCCAGCCTCTTTTTTCTGCCCATTTTCGAGGCTTTTTTTGGCCTGTTTTTTTTGGCTTTTTTCGGCCCGTTTTTGAGGCTTTTTTCGGCCCATTTTTTCCAAAAATATTGACAATATTCGATCTCTAAGACGCACAGACATTTTCACCCCTTTTTGGGAAACAAAAAAGTTCGTTTTATAATCCGAAAAATACGGTAGTGGATTTTTTTTAAAAAAGTTATCTCTCTGCACTGCAGATCAAAACACAACAGAAGTACATCTGGGGCAAACGGGATGTCACCGAAGAAGGCTGTTCGCTGATGGACTTGTCTGAGAAGGTGAGGCGGGCGTTAAAAGTGGAAGAAGGGTGGGATTCATTGACTATTGTTATTGAACGACAGCAATTGCCTGTGGGGTCGTTTATTGCTAACTCGGATGAACATTATTCATGTCTGTTTTCACTTCATAGAGGTCTCTGAGGGGCTTTACGGATTTCCCTAGCATGTTAAAAGAGAGCAGGTTTGTTGTGGTGCTTCAGGGGCTGGATTAGAAAATGGGAGATGGGGAGTTCTAGTCCCACTTTAGGCATGAAAGCTGGCTAGATGATTCAGGGACAATCACCAGGAGACAGTGAGTTCTAGTCTCACCTTAGGCATGAAAGCCGGCTGGGTGACTTTGGCCCCATCACCAGGAGACTGGGAGTTCTAGTCTCACCTTAGGCATGAAAGTCAATTGGGTGACTTTGGGCCAATCACCAGGAGACTGGGAGTTCTAGTCTCGCCTTAGGCATGAAAGCCGGCTGGGTGACTTTGGCCCCATCACCAGGAGACTGGGAGTTCTAGTCTCACCTTAGGCATGAAAGCTGGCTCGGTGACTTTGGCCCCATCACCAGGAGAAGGGGACTTCTAGTCCCACCTTAGACATGAAAGTCAATTGGGTGACTTTGGCCCCATCACCAGGAGACGGGGAGTTCTAGTCTCACCTTAGGTATGAAAGCTGGATAAATGATTCAGGGACAATCACTTGGAGACGGGGAGTTCTAGTTCCATTTTAAGCATGAAAACCGGCTGATTCATTCTGGGGCAATCACCAGGAGACGACGAGTTCTAGTCCTACCTTAGGCATGAAAGCCAATTGGGTCACTTTGGCCTAGTACTCCCTTCCTCTCAGCCCGACCCACCTCACAGGGGTGTGGTTTTGTGGAATAGAAGAGTCGGGAGCATTACAGAAGCCGCCTCGAATGTTTTCGAAAGAAAGCCGGGATTTCATCCCCATCCTACAAACCACAAAGCTTATAGCTCAGCTATTGGCGCTGGATGGCAACACCGCCCCACCCGTCTCCTTTCTTTCTTCCTTCCTCAGGGCTTGGCTTGGGTGAAATACGCCAGCGACGTCGTCGGGGTGATCTTGAAAGAGCTGAAGCAGCAATCTTGCCAGGGGTCCTTCCGACTGTTGGTGGCGGTGGACGGGATCAACTCCCTTTGGGGGAAGGCGGCGTTGAAACATAACAAGCAGAACGTAGGTTCCCCTCGACGACCTGCCTTGTACGTCACGCTAAGTGACATTCGGTTTAAGCGGGGCTTAGCACATTTTTATTTTTATTTTATTTTTTTACTTCAAATTTATATACCGCCCTTCTTCCTGGGAACTCAGGGCGGTGTACAGCCAGATAAAAACACATAATATAAACATTAAGAACAGATTAAAAGGAAATATCTCCATTTGGCCAAGAATTTAAAAAACATACAAATTTAAAATCATTTAAAAGGATTTGTTAGGCCAGCCCGGCTTGTTGGAAAAGGAAAGTTTTAAGGGCACGGCGGAAGGCACTTCTCCTTATCTCTGGGGGCAGCTGATTCCCGAGGGTAGGTGCCCCCACAGAGAAGGCCCTCCCCCTGGGGGTCACCAGCCTGCATTGCTTGGCTGATGGCACCCCGAGGAGGTCCTCTCTGTGGGAGCGCACGGGTCGATGGGAGGTCGTCGGTGGCAGAAGGCGGTCTCGGAGATAACTAGGTCCTATGCCATGGAGCGCTTTAAATAACGGTAGTCCTCGACTTAAGACTGTTTATTTAGCCATTTGTTCTGTAACAGATGGAAACTAACCAAAGAGACAAGCAACCTAGAGATAAGGAGAAATTTCCCGACAGTGAGAACAATTAACCAGTGGAACAGCTTACCACTAGAAATTGAGGATCCTCCACCACTGGAGGTTTTTAAGAAGAGATTGGACAACCATTTGTCTGGAATAGTATAGGATCTCCTTGAGTAGGGGGTTAGACTAGAAGACCTCCGAGGTCCCCTCCGACACTATACGTTCTAACCTTCCCAGTGTGGAGTCCTTAATGAGGGTGACGTAACGTGTTTTCCCAATCTTGCTGAAAGCGTTGAAATTTTCCTCTCTTCCTCATCAGGTCTCTGTGGAGGAGCTGACGCTGATACACAATCTCAGGAAGATGGTGGAGAACGATTGGGTGAGGACAGCGCCTTCCTCCCAGGAAGCTTAGAATTAGAATAGAATGGAATCAGGAAAGAATAATAATGGATGGGATGGGATGGGATAGAATTAGAGCCGAGGTGGCGCAGTGGTTAGAGTGCAGGACTGCAGCTACTTCAGCCGACTGCTAGTTCAGCAGATCAGCGGATCAAATCTCACCGGCTCAAGGTTGACTCAGCCTTCCATCCTTCCGAGGTGGGTAAAATGAGGACGCAGATGGTTGGGGGGCAATATGCTATTTAGTATATTGTCTTTGGTGTAAGCCGCCAGAGTCCTCGGAGAGTGGGTGGCATAGAAATATGACTAATAAAATAAAAATAAATAAATAAATAAATTATGAAAGAGAAAAGAGAATTAGGATAGGATAGAATATAGAATAGAATAGAATAGAATAGAATAGAATAGAATAGAATAGAATAGAATAGAATAGAATAGAATAAAAAAAGATAGGATAGGATAGGATAGGATAGGATAGGATAGAAAAGAAAAAAAAAGGATAGGATAGGATAGGACAGGACAGGACAGGACAGGACAGAACAGAATAGAATAGAATAGAATAGAATTCTTTATTGGCCAAGTGTGATTTAGACACACAAGGAATTTGTCTCCAGTACATAAGCTCTCACCATACATATAGAACAATAGTGATAGATCATTAAAACCGATTCAGAGCCGAGCGAGATGCCACAGCTACTAGGAGGCTGACCGTGGATAGAAGTTGCGGCTCTGACCTGTTTATTTTGTGTGTGTGTTTTCAGACGGGAGGGGCCATCGTGGCCACGCTCAGCCAAACGGGAGCCCCCTTCACGCCCCGACCGCTTTATTTGCCGCATGAGTTGCTGGGACGGGTGAGTCGGGTGCTGGTCTGAGGGACACCAGCTCTTAATGGAGTCCCAACTCTGATCACCCTAATTAGCCTATTTTGGTCCTTGAATACTATCTGGCCTCCCTGGTTGTCTTCTAGATGTTTCATTAACATACTAACTAACATCATCACTGCTAGGAGGGAGAGAAGGATGAAATGGAGGAAAAGGAGGAAGTAACTAGCTAACATCATCGGTGCTAGAAGGGAGTGGAGTTTCCAAGGATGAGGACTGTGGGGTCCTTGGTGCTCCCTGAATTGGTTTATTTTCTTGGATGTGATTCGGGGTGGAATTCCATGTTTAAAAATGTTATTATTAGCTGTTTTTAAAAATCGAGTGTTTTTGCTGCCCGAGGAAAAACCGCGTGATGCCGGGGTCAGAAAAAAAACTGCCCAGGACCAAAAAAAATTTTTTTTCTCAAATGTAAATACGGATGCTAGAATGTGATTCGGGGTGGAATTCCATGCTTAAAAATGTTATTATTAGCTGTTTTTAAAAATCGAGTATTTTTGCTCCCAGAGGAAGAAAACGCGTGATGCCGGGGTCAGAAAAAAAGCTGCCCAGGAGCAAAAAAAATTTTTTTGACTCAAATGTAACAACGGATGCTAGAATGTGATTCGGGGTGGAATTCCATGCTTAAAAATGTTATTATTAGCTGTTTTTAAAAATCGAGTGTTTTTGCTGCCCGAGGAAAAAACGCGTGATGCCGCGGTCAGAAAAAAAGCTGCCCAGGAGCAAAAAAAATTTTTTTTTCTCAAATGTAAATACGGATGCTAGAATGTGATTCGGGGTGGAATTCCATGCTTAAAAATGTTATTATTAGCTGTTTTTAAAAATCGAGTGTTTTTGCTGCCCGCGGAAAAAAACGCGTGATGCCGGGGTCAGAAAAAAAACTGCCCAGGACCAAAAAATTTTTTTTTTCTCAAATGTAAATACGGATGCTAGAATGTGATTCGGGGTGGAATTCCATGCTTAAAAATGTTATTATTAGCTGTTTTTAAAAATCGAGTGTTTTTGCTCCCAGAGGAAGAAAACGCGTGATGCCGGGGTCAGAAAAAAAGCTGCCCAGGAGCAAAAAAAATTTTTTTGACTCAAATGTAACAACGGATGCTAGAATGTGATTCGGGGTGGAATTCCATGCTTAAAAATGTTATTATTAGCTGTTTTTAAAAATTGAGTGTTTTTGCTACCCGAGGAAAAAACGCGTGATGCCGCGGTCAGAAAAAAAGCTGCCCAGGAGCAAAAAAATTTTTTTTTCTCAAATGGAAAAACGGATGCTTGAATGTGATTCGGGGTGGAATTCCATGTTTAAAAATGTTATTATTAGCTGTTTTTAAAAATTGAGTGGTTTTGCTACCCGAGGAAAAAACGCGTGATGCCGCGGTCAGAAAAAAAGCTGCCCAGGAGCAAAAATTTTTTTTTTTCTCAAATGGAAAAACGGATGCTGGAATGTGATTCGGGGTGGAATTCCATGTTTAAAAATGTTATTATTAGCTGTTTTTAAAAATTGAGTGTTTTTGCTACCCGAGGAAAAAACGCGTGATGCCGCGGTCAGAAAAAAAGCTGCCCAGGAGCAAAAAAATTTTTTTTTCTCAAATGGAAAAACGGATGCTGGAATGTGATTCGGGGTGGAATTCCATGTTTAAAAATGTTATTATTAGCTGTTTTTAAAAATTGAGTGTTTTTGCTACCCGAGGAAAAAACGCGTGATGCCGCGGTCAGAAAAAAAGCTGCCCAGGAGCAAAAAAATTTTTTTTTCTCAAATGGAAAAACGGATGCTGGAATGTGATTCGGGGTGGAATTCCATGTTTAAAAATGTTATTATTAGCTGTTTTTAAAAATCGAGTGTTTTTGCTACCCGAGGAAAAAACGCGTGATGCCGCGGTCAGAAAAAAAGCTGCCCAGGAGCAAAAAAATTTTTTTTTCTCAAATGGAAAAACGGATGCTGGAATGTGATTCGGGGTGGAATTCCATGTTTAAAAATGTTATTATTAGCTGTTTTTAAAAATTGAGTGTTTTTGCTGCCCGAGGAAAAAACGCGTGATGCCGCGGTCAGAAAAAAAGCTGCCCAGGAGCAAAAAAATTTTTTTTTTCTCAAATGGAAAAACGGATGCTGGAATGTGATTCGGGGTGGAATTCCATGCTTAAAAATGTTATTATTAGCTGTTTTTAAAAATCGAGTGTTTTTGCTCCCAGAGGAAGAAAACGTGTGATGCCGCGGTCAGAAAAAAAGCTGCCCAGGAGCAAAAAAATTTTTTTTGACTCAAATGTAACAACGGATGCTAGAATGTGATTCGGGGTGGAATTCCATGCTTAAAAATGTTATTATTAGCTGTTTTTAAAAATCGAGTGTTTTTGCTGCCCGAGGAAAAAACGCGTGATGCCGCGGTCAGAAAAAAAACTGCCCAGGACCAAAAAATTTTTTTTTCTCAAATGTAAATACGGATGCTAGAATGTGATTCGGGGTGGAATTCCATGTTTAAAAATGTTATTATTAGCTGTTTTTAAAAATTGAGTGTTTTTGCTACCCGAAGAAAAAACGCGTGATGCCGCGGTCAGAAAAAAAGCTGCCCAGGAGCAAAAAAATTTTTTTTTCTCAAATGGAAAAACGGATGCTGGAATGTGATTCGGGGTGGAATTCCATGTTTAAAAATGTTATTATTAGCTGTTTTTAAAAATTGAGTGTTTTTGCTACCCGAGGAAAAAACGCGTGATGCCGCGGTCAGAAAAAAGCTGCCCAGGAGCAAAAAAATTTTTTTTTCTCAAATGGAAAAACGGATGCTGGAATGTGATTCGGGGTGGAATTCCATGTTTAAAAATGTTATTATTAGCTGTTTTTAAAAATTGAGTGTTTTTGCTACCCGAGGAAAAAACGCGTGATGCCGCGGTCAGAAAAAAAGCTGCCCAGGAGCAAAAAATTTTTTTTTTCTCAAATGGAAAAACGGATGCTGGAATGTGATTCGGGGTGGAATTCCATGTTTAAAAATGTTATTATTAGCTGTTTTTAAAAATTGAGTGTTTTTGCTACCCGAGGAAAAAACGCGTGATGCCGCGGTCAGAAAAAAAGCTGCCCAGGAGCAAAAAATTTTTTTTTTCTCAAATGGAAAAACGGATGCTGGAATGTGATTCGGGGTGGAATTCCATGTTTAAAAATGTTATTATTAGCTGTTTTTAAAAATTGAGTGTTTTTGCTACCCGAGGAAAAAACGCGTGATGCCGCGGTCAGAAAAAAAGCTGCCCAGGAGCAAAAAAATTTTTTTTTCTCAAATGGAAAAATGGATGCTGGAATGTGATTCGGGGTGGAATTCCATGTTTAAAAATGTTATTATTAGCTGTTTTTAAAAATTGAGTGTTTTTGCTACCCGAGGAAAAAACGCGTGATGCCGCGGTCAGAAAAAAAGCTGCCCAGGAGCAAAAAATTTTTTTTTTCTCAAATGGAAAAACGGATGCTGGAATGTGATTCGGGGTGGAATTCCATGCTTAAAAATGTTATTATTAGCTGTTTTTAGAAATCGAGTGTTTTTGCTCCCAGAGGAAGAAAACGCGTGATGCCGCGGTCAGAAAAAAAGCTGCCCAGGAGCAAAAAAAATTTTTTTGACTCAAATGTAACAACGGATGCTAGAATGTGATTCGGGGTGGAATTCCATGCTTAAAAATGTTATTATTAGCTGTTTTTAAAAATCGAGTGTTTTTGCTGCCCGAGGAAAAAACGCGTGATGCCGCGGTCAGAAAAAAAACTGCCCAGGACCAAAAAATTTTTTTTTTCTCAAATGTAAATACGGATGCTAGAATGTGATTCGGGGTGGAATTCCATGTTTAAAAATGTTATTATTAGCTGTTTTTAAAAATTGAGTGTTTTTGCTACCCGAGGAAAAAACGCGTGATGCCGCGGTCAGAAAAAAAGCTGCCCAGTAGCAAAAAAATTTTTTTTTCTCAAATGGAAAAACGGATGCTGGAATGTGATTCGGGGTGGAATTCCATGTTTAAAAATGTTATTATTAGCTGTTTTTAAAAATTGAGTGTTTTTGCTACCCGAGGAAAAAACGCGTGATGCCGCGGTCAGAAAAAAAGCTGCCCAGGAGCAAAAAAAAAATTTTTTCTCAAATGTAAATACGGATGCTAGAATGTGATTCGGGGTGGAATTCCATGTTTAAAAATGTTATTATTAGCTGTTTTTAAAAATTGAGTGTTTTTGCTGCCCGAGGAAAAAACGCGTGATGCCGCGGTCAGAAAAAAAACTGCCCAGGAGCAGAAAAATTTGTTTTGACTCAAATGTAACAACGGATGCTAGAATGTGATTCGGGGTGGAATTCCATGCTTAAAAATGTTATTATTAGCTGTTTTTAAAAATTGACTGTTTTTGCTGCCCGAGGAAAAAACGCGTGATGCCGCGGTCAGAAAAAAAGCTGCCCAGGAGCAAAAAAAAATTTTTTTCTCAAATGTAAATACGGATGCTAGAATGTGATTCGGGGTGGAATTCCATGTTTAAAAATGTTATTATTAGCTGTTTTTAAAAATTGAGTGTTTTTGCTACCCGAGGAAAAAACGCGTGATGCCGCGGTCAGAAAAAAAGCTGCCCAGGAGCAAAAAAAATTTTTTTTCTCAAATGTAAATACGGATGCTAGAATGTGATTTGGGGTGGAATTCCATGTTTAAAAATGTTATTATTAGCTGTTTTTAAAAATTGAGTGTTTTTGCTGCCCGAGGAAAAAACGCGTGATGCCGTGGTCAGAAAAAAAGCTGCCCAGGAGCAAAAAATTTTTTTTTTCTCAAATGTAAATACGGATGCTAGAATGTGATTCGGGGTGGAATTCCATGTTTAAAAATGTTATTATTAGCTGTTTTTAAAAATTGAGTGTTTTTGCTACCCGAGGAAAAAACGCGTGATGCCGCGGTCAGAAAAAAAGCTGCCCAGGAGCAAAAAAAATTTTTTTTCTCAAATGTAAATACGGATGCTAGAATGTGATTTGGGGTGGAATTCCATGTTTAAAAATGTTATTATTAGCTGTTTTTAAAAATTGAGTGTTTTTGCTGCCCGAGGAAAAAACGCGTGCTGCCGCGGTCAGAAAAAAAACTGCCCAGGAGCAAAAAAAAATTTTTTTCTCAAATGTAAACACGGATGCTAGAATGTGATTCGGGGTGGAATTCCATGTTTAAAAATGTTATTATTAGCTGTTTTTAAAAATTGAGTGTTTTTGCTACCCGAGGAAAAAACGCGTGATGCCGCGGTCAGAAAAAAAGCTGCCCAGGAGCAAAAAAAATTTTTTTTCTCAAATGTAACAACGGATGCTAGAATGTGATTCGGGGTGGAATTCCATGTTTAAAAATGTTATTATTAGCTGTTTTTAAAAATTGAGTGTTTTGCTACCCGAGGAAAAAACGCGTGATGCCGCGGTCAGAAAAAAAGCTGCCCAGGAGCAAAAAAATTTTTTTTTCTCAAATGTAAATACGGATGCTAGAATGTGATTCGGGGTGGAATTCCATGTTTAAAAATGTTATTATTAGCTGTTTTTAAAAATTGAGTGTTTTTCCTGCCCGAGGAAAAAACGCGTGATGCCGCGGTCAGAAAAAAAACTGCCCAGGAGCAAAAAAAATTTTTTTTCTCAAATGTAAATACGGATGCTAGAATGTGATTCGGGGTGGAATTCCATGTTTAAAAATGTTATTATTAGCTGTTTTTAAAAATTGAGTGTTTTTGCTACCCGAGGAAAAAACGCGTGATGCCGCGGTCAGAAAAAAAGCTGCCCAGGAGCAAAAAAAATTTTTTTTCTCAAATGTAAATACGGATGCTAGAATGTGATTCGGGGTGGAATTCCATGTTTAAAAATGTTATTATTAGCTGTTTTTAAAAATTGAGTGTTTTTGCTACCCGAGGAAAAAACGCGTGATGCCGCGGTCAGAAAAAAAGCTGCCCAGGAGCAAAAAAAAATTTTTTTCTCAAATGTAAATACGGATGCTAGAATGTGATTCGGGGTGGAATTCCATGTTTAAAAATGTTATTATTAGCTGTTTTTAAAAATTGAGTGTTTTTGCTGCCCGAGGAAAAAACGCGTGATGCCGCGGTCAGAAAAAAAACTGCCCAGGAGCAAAAAAAATTTTTTTTCTCAAACGTAAATACGGATGCTAGAATGTGATTCGGGGTGGAATTCCATGTTTAAAAATGTTATTATTAGCTGTTTTTAAAAATTGAGTGTTTTTGCTACCCGAGGAAAAAACGCGTGATGCCGCGGTCAGAAAAAAAGCTGCCCAGGAGCAAAAAAAATTTTTTTTCTCAAATGTAAATACGGATGCTAGAATGTGATTCGGGGTGGAATTCCATGTTTAAAAATGTTATTATTAGCTGTTTTTAAAAATTGAGTGTTTTTGCTACCCGAGGAAAAAACGCGTGATGCCGCGGTCAGAAAAAAAGCTGCCCAGGAGCAAAAAAAATTTTTTTTTCTCAAATGTAAATACGGATGCTAGAATGTGATTTGGGGTGGAATTCCATGTTTAAAAATGTTATTATTAGCTGTTTTTAAAAATTGAGTGTTTTTGCTGCCCGAGGAAAAAACGCGTGCTGCCGCGGTCAGAAAAAAAACTGCCCAGGAGCAAAAAAAATTTTTTTTCTCAAATGTAAACACGGATGCTAGAATGTGATTCGGGGTGGAATTCCATGTTTAAAAATGTTATTATTAGCTGTTTTTAAAAATTGAGTGTTTTTGCTGCCCGAGGAAAAAACGCGTGCTGCCGCGGTCAGAAAAAAAACTGCCCAGGAGCAAAAAAAAATTTTTTTCTCAATGTAAACACGGATGCTAGAATGTGATTCGGGGTGGAATTCCATGTTTAAAAATGTTATTATTAGCTGTTTTTAAAAATTGAGTGTTTTTGCTACCCGAGGAAAAAACGCGTGATGCCGCGGTCAGAAAAAAAGCTGCCCAGGAGCAAAAAAAATTTTTTTTCTCAAATGTAAATACGGATGCTAGAATGTGATTCGGGGTGGAATTCCATGTTTAAAAATGTTATTATTAGCTGTTTTTAAAAATTGAGTGTTTTTGCTACCCGAGGAAAAAACGCGTGATGCCGCGGTCAGAAAAAAAGCTGCCCAGGAGCAAAAAAAAATTTTTTTCTCAAATGTAACAACGGATGCTAGAATGTGATTCGGGGTGGAATTCCATGTTTAAAAATGTTATTATTAGCTGTTTTTAAAAATTGAGTGTTTTTGCTACCCGAGGAAAAAACGCGTGATGCCGCGGTCAGAAAAAAAGCTGCCCAGGAGCAAAAAAAATTTTTTTTCTCAAATGTAAATACGGATGCTAGAATGTGATTCGGGGTGGAATTCCATGTTTAAAAATGTTATTATTAGCTGTTTTTAAAAATTGAGTGTTTTTGCTGCCCGAGGAAAAAACGCGTGATGCCGCGGTCAGAAAAAAAGCTGCCCAGGAGCAAAAAAAATTTTTTTCTCAAATGTAAATACGGATGCTAGAATGTGATTCGGGGTGGAATTCCATGTTTAAAAATGTTATTATTAGCTGTTTTTAAAAATTGAGTGTTTTTGCTACCCGAGGAAAAAACGCGTGATGCCGCGGTCAGAAAAAAAGCTGCCCAGGAGCAAAAAAATTTTTTTTTCTCAAATGTAAATACGGATGCTAGAATGTGATTCGGGGTGGAATTCCATGTTTAAAAATGTTATTATTAGCTGTTTTTAAAAATTGAGTGTTTTTGCTGCCCGAGGAAAAAACGCGTGATGCCGCGGTCAGAAAAAAAGCTGCCCAGGAGCAAAAAAAATTTTTTTTCTCAAATGTAAATATGGATGCTAGAATGTGATTCGGGGTGGAATTCCATGTTTAAAAATGTTATTATTAGCTGTTTTTAAAAATTGAGTGTTTTTGCTACCCGAGGAAAAAACGCGTGATGCCGCGGTCAGAAAAAAAGCTGCCCAGGAGCAAAAAAAAATTTTTTTCTCAAATGTAAATATGGATGCTAGAATGTGATTCGGGGTGGAATTCCATGTTTAAAAATGTTATTATTAGCTGTTTTTAAAAATTGAGTGTTTTTGCTGCCCGAGGAAAAAACGCGTGATGCCGCGGTCAGAAAAAAAATTGCCCAGGAGCAAAAAAATTTGTTTTGACTCAAATGTAACAACGGATGCTAGAATGTGATTCGGGGTGGAATTCCATGCTTAAAAATGTTATTATTAGCTGTTTTTAAAAATTGAGTGTTTTTGCTACCCGAGGAAAAAACGCGTGATGCCGCGGTCAGAAAAAAAGCTGCCCAGGAGCAAAAAAATTTTTTTTTCTCAAATGTAAATACGGATGCTAGAATGTGATTCGGGGTGGAATTCCATGTTTAAAAATGTTATTATTAGCTGTTTTTAAAAATTGAGTGTTTTTGCTACCCGAGAAAAAAACGCGTGATGCCGCGGTCAGAAAAAAAGCTGCCCAGGAGCAAAAAAATTTTTTTTTCTCAAATGTAAATACGGATGCTAGAATGTGATTCGGGGTGGAATTCCATGTTTAAAAATGTTATTATTAGCTGTTTTTAAAAATTGAGTGTTTTTGCTACCCGAGGAAAAAACGCGTGATGCCGCGGTCAGAAAAAAAGCTGCCCAGGAGCAAAAAAAATTTTTTTTCTCAAATGTAAATACGGATGCTAGAATGTGATTCGGGGTGGAATTCCATGTTTAAAAATGTTATTATTAGCTGTTTTTAAAAATTGAGTGTTTTTGCTACCCGAGGAAAAAACGCGTGATGCCGCGGTCAGAAAAAAAGCTGCACAGGAGCAGAAAAATTTGTTTTGACTCAAATGTAACAACGGATGCTAGAATGTGATTCGGGGTGGAATTCCATGCTTAAAAATGTTATTATTAGCTGTTTTTAAAAATTGAGTGTTTTTGCTGCCCGAGGAAAAAACGCGTGATGCCGCGGTCAGAAAAAAAGCTGCCCAGGAGCAAAAAAAAATTTTTTTCTCAAATGTAAACACGGATGCTAGAATGTGATTCGGGGTGGAATTCCATGTTTAAAAATGTTATTATTAGCTGTTTTTAAAAATTGAGTGTTTTTGCTACCCGAGGAAAAAACGCGTGATGCCGCGGTCAGAAAAAAAGCTGCCCAGGAGCAAAAAAATTTTTTTTTCAAATGTAAATACGGATGCTAGAATGTGATTCGGGGTGGAATTCCATGTTTAAAAATGTTATTATTAGCTGTTTTTAAAAATTGAGTGTTTTTGCTGCCCGAGGAAAAAACCCGTGATGCCGCGGTCAGAAAAAAAGCTGCCCAGGAGCAAAAAAAAATTTTTTTCTCAAATGTAAATACGGATGCTAGAATGTGATTCGGGGTGGAATTCCATGTTTAAAAATGTTATTATTAGCTGTTTTTAAAAATTGAGTGTTTTGCTACCCGAGGAAAAAACGCGTGATGCCGCGGTCAGAAAAAAAGCTGCCCAGTAGCAAAAAAAATTTTTTTTCTCAAATGTAAATACGGATGCTAGAATGTGATTCGGGGTGGAATTCCATGTTTAAAAATGTTATTATTAGCTGTTTTTAAAAACTGAGTGTTTTTGCTGCCCGAGGAAAAAACGCGTGATGCCGCGGTCAGAAAAAAAACTGCCCAGGAGCAAAAAAATTTTTTTTTCTCAAATGTAAATACGGATGCTAGAATGTGATTCGGGGTGGAATTCCATGTTTAAAAATGTTATTATTAGCTGTTTTTAAAAATTGAGTGTTTTTGCTACCCGAGGAAAAAACGCGTGATGCCGCGGTCAGAAAAAAAGCTGCCCAGGAGCAAAAAAATTTTTTTTTCTCAAATGTAAATACGGATGCTAGAATGTGATTCGGGGTGGAATTCCATGTTTAAAAATGTTATTATTAGCTGTTTTTAAAAATTGAGTGTTTTTGCTGCCCGAGGAAAAAACGCGTGATGCCGCGGTCAGAAAAAAAGCTGCCCAGGAGCAATAAAAAATTTTTTTCTCAAATGTAAATACGGATGCTAGAATGTGATTCGGGGTGGAATTCCATGTTTAAAAATGTTATTATTAGCTGTTTTTAAAAATTGAGTGTTTTTGCTACCCGAGGAAAAAACGCGTGATGCCGCGGTGAGAAAAAAAGCTGCCCAGGAGCAAAAAAATTTTTTTTTCTCAAATGTAAATACGGATGCTAGAATGTGATTCGGGGTGGAATTCCATGTTTAAAAATGTTATTATTAGCTGTTTTTAAAAATTGAGTGTTTTTGCTGCCCGAGGAAAAAACGCGTGATGCCGCGGTCAGAAAAAAAGCTGCCCAGGAGCAAAAATATTTTTTTTTCTCAAATGTAAATACGGATGCTAGAATGTGATTCGGGGTGGAATTCCATGTTCAAAAATGTTATTATTAGCTGTTTTTAAAAATTGAGTGTTTTTGCTACCCGAGGAAAAAACGCGTGATGCCGCGGTCAGAAAAAAAGCTGCCCAGGAGCAAAAAAAAATTTTTTTCTCAAATGTAAATACGGATGCTAGAATGTGATTCGGGGTGGAATTCCATGTTTAAAAATGTTATTATTAGCTGTTTTTAAAAATTGAGTGTTTTTGCTGCCCGAGGAAAAAGCGCGTGATGCCGCGGTCAGAAAAAAAACTGCCCAGGAGCAGAAAAGTTTGTTTTGACTCAAATGTAACAACGGATGTTAGAATGTGATTCGGGGTGGAATTCCATGCTTAAAAATGTTATTATTAGCTGTTTTTAAAAATTGACTGTTTTTGCTGCCCGAGGAAAAAACGCGTGATGCCGCGGTCAGAAAAAAAGCTGCCCAGGAGCAAAAAAAATTTTTTTTCTCAAATGTAAATACGGATGCTAGAATGTGATTCGGGGTGGAATTCCATGTTTAAAAATGTTATTATTAGCTGTTTTTAAAAATTGAGTGTTTTTGCTACCCGAGGAAAAAACGCGTGATGCCGCGGTCAGAAAAAAAGCTGCCCAGGAGCAAAAAATTTTTTTTTTCTCAAATGTAAATACGGATGCTAGAATGTGATTCGGGGTGGAATTCCATGTTTAAAAATGTTATTATTAGCTGTTTTTAAAAATTGAGTGTTTTTGCTGCCCGAGGAAAAAACGCGTGATGCCGCGGTCAGAAAAAAAGCTGCCCAGGAGCAAAAAAAATTTTTTTTCTCAAATGTAAATACGGATGCTAGAATGTGATTCGGGGTGGAATTCCATGTTTAAAAATGTTATTATTAGCTGTTTTTAAAAATTGAGTGTTTTTGCTGCCCGAGGAAAAAACGCGTGATGCCGCGGTCAGAAAAAAAGCTGCCCAGGAGCAAAAAAAAATTTTTTTCTCAAATGTAAATACGGATGCTAGAATGTGATTCGGGGTGGAATTCCATGTTTAAAAATGTTATTATTAGCTGTTTTTAAAAATTGAGTGTTTTTGCTACCCGAGGAAAAAACGCGTGATGCCGCGGTCAGAAAAAAAGCTGCCCAGGAGCAAAAAATTTTTTTTTTCTCAAATGTAAATACGGATGCTAGAATGTGATTCGGGGTGGAATTCCATGTTTAAAAATGTTATTATTAGCTGTTTTTAAAAATTGAGTGTTTTTGCTGCCCGAGGAAAAAACGCGTGATGCCGCGGTCAGAAAAAAAGCTGCCCAGGAGCAAAAAAAATTTTTTTTCTCAAATGTAAATACGGATGCTAGAATGTGATTCGGGGTGGAATTCCATGTTTAAAAATGTTATTATTAGCTGTTTTTAAAAATTGAGTGTTTTTGCTGCCCGAGGAAAAAACGCGTGATGCCGCGGTCAGAAAAAAAACTGCCCAGGAGCAAAAAAAATTTTTTTTCTCAAATGTAAATACGGATGCTAGAATGTGATTCGGGGTGGAATTCCATGTTTAAAAATGTTATTATTAGCTGTTTTTAAAAATTGAGTGTTTTTGCTACCCGAGGAAAAAACGCGTGATGCCGCGGTCAGAAAAAAAGCTGCCCAGGAGCAAAAAAAATTTTTTTTTCTCAAATGTAAATACGGACGCTAGAATGTGATTCGGGGTGGAATTCCATGTTTAAAAATGTTATTATTAGCTGTTTTTAAAAATTGAGTGTTTTTGCTACCCGAGGAAAAAACGCGTGATGCCGCGGTCAGAAAAAAAATTGCCCAGGAGCAAAAAAATTTTTTTTTCTCAAATGTAAATACGGATGCTAGAATGTGATTCGGGGTGGAATTCCAGGTTTAAAAATGTTATTATTAGCTGTTTTTTAAAATTGAGTGTTTTTGCTACCCGAGGAAAAAACGCGTGATGCCGCGGTCAGAAAAAAAGCTGCCCAGGAGCAAAAAAAAATTTTTTTCTCAAATGTAAATACGGATGCTAGAATGTGATTCGGGGTGGAATTCCATGTTTAAAAATGTTATTATTAGCTGTTTTTAAAAATTGAGTGTTTTTGCTGCCCGAGGAAAAAACGCGTGATGCCGCGGTCAGAAAAAAAGCTGCCCAGGAGCAAAAAAAATTTTTTTTCTCAAATGTAAATACGGATGCTAGAATGTGATTCGGGGTGGAATTCCATGTTTAAAAATGTTATTATTAGCTGTTTTTAAAAATTGAGTGTTTTTGCTACCCGAGGAAAAAACGCGTGATGCCGCGGTCAGAAAAAAAGCTGCCCAGGAGCAAAAAAATTTTTTTTTCTCAAATGTAAATACGGATGCTAGAATGTGATTCGGGGTGGAATTCCATGTTTAAAAATGTTATTATTAGCTGTTTTTAAAAATTGAGTGTTTTTGCTGCCCGAGGAAAAAACGCGTGATGCCGCGGTCAGAAAAAAAGCTGCCTAGGAGCAAAAAAAATTTTTTTTCTCAAATGTAAATACGGATGCTAGAATGTGATTCGGGGTGGAATTCCATGTTTAAAAATGTTATTATTAGCTGTTTTTAAAAATTGAGTGTTTTTGCTACCCGAGGAAAAAACGCGTGATGCCGCGGTCAGAAAAAAAGCTGCCCAGGAGCAAAAAAATTTTTTTTTCTCAAATGTAAATACGGATGCTAGAATGTGATTCGGGGTGGAATTCCATGTTTAAAAATGTTATTGTTAGCTGTTTTTAAAAATTGAGTGTTTTTGCTGCCCGAGGAAAAAACGCGTGATGCCGCGGTCAGAAAAAAAGCTGCCCAGGAGCAAAAAAAAATTTTTTTCTCAAATGTAAATACGGATGCTAGAATGTGATTCGGGGTGGAATTCCATGTTTAAAAATGTTATTATTAGCTGTTTTTAAAAATTGAGTGTTTTTGCTACCCGAGGAAAAAACGCGTGATGCCGCGGTCAGAAAAAAAGCTGCCCAGTAGCAAAAAAAATTTTTTTTCTCAAATGTAAATACGGATGCTAGAATGTGATTCGGGGTGGAATTCCATGTTTAAAAATGTTATTATTAGCTGTTTTTAAAAACTGAGTGTTTTTGCTGCCCGAGGAAAAAACGCGTGATGCCGCGGTCAGAAAAAAAACTGCCCAGGAGCAAAAAAATTTTTTTTTCTCAAATGTAAATACGGATGCTAGAATGTGATTCGGGGTGGAATTCCATGTTTAAAAATGTTATTATTAGCTGTTTTTAAAAATTGAGTGTTTTTGCTACCCGAGGAAAAAACGCGTGATGCCGCGGTCAGAAAAAAAGCTGCCCAGGAGCAAAAAAATTTTTTTTTCTCAAATGTAAATACGGATGCTAGAATGTGATTCGGGGTGGAATTCCATGTTTAAAAATGTTATTATTAGCTGTTTTTAAAAATTGAGTGTTTTTGCTGCCCGAGGAAAAAACGCGTGATGCCGCGGTCAGAAAAAAAGCTGCCCAGGAGCAATAAAAAATTTTTTTCTCAAATGTAAATACGGATGCTAGAATGTGATTCGGGGTGGAATTCCATGTTTAAAAATGTTATTATTAGCTGTTTTTAAAAATTGAGTGTTTTTGCTACCCGAGGAAAAAACGCGTGATGCCGCGGTGAGAAAAAAAGCTGCCCAGGAGCAAAAAAATTTTTTTTTCTCAAATGTAAATACGGATGCTAGAATGTGATTCGGGGTGGAATTCCATGTTTAAAAATGTTATTATTAGCTGTTTTTAAAAATTGAGTGTTTTTGCTGCCCGAGGAAAAAACGCGTGATGCCGCGGTCAGAAAAAAAGCTGCCCAGGAGCAAAAATATTTTTTTTTCTCAAATGTAAATACGGATGCTAGAATGTGATTCGGGGTGGAATTCCATGTTCAAAAATGTTATTATTAGCTGTTTTTAAAAATTGAGTGTTTTTGCTACCCGAGGAAAAAACGCGTGATGCCGCGGTCAGAAAAAAAGCTGCCCAGGAGCAAAAAAAAAATTTTTTCTCAAATGTAAATACGGATGCTAGAATGTGATTCGGGGTGGAATTCCATGTTTAAAAATGTTATTATTAGCTGTTTTTAAAAATTGAGTGTTTTTGCTGCCCGAGGAAAAAGCGCGTGATGCCGCGGTCAGAAAAAAAACTGCCCAGGAGCAGAAAAGTTTGTTTTGACTCAAATGTAACAACGGATGTTAGAATGTGATTCGGGGTGGAATTCCATGCTTAAAAATGTTATTATTAGCTGTTTTTAAAAATTGAGTGTTTTTGCTGCCCGAGGAAAAAACGCGTGATGCCGCGGTCAGAAAAAAAGCTGCCCAGGAGCAAAAAAAAATTTTTTTCTCAAATGTAAACACGGATGCTAGAATGTGATTCGGGGTGGAATTCCATGTTTAAAAATGTTATTATTAGCTGTTTTTAAAAATTGAGTGTTTTTGCTACCCGAGGAAAAAACGCGTGATGCCGCGGTCAGAAAAAAAGCTGCCCAGGAGCAAAAAAATTTTTTTTTCAAATGTAAATACGGATGCTAGAATGTGATTCGGGGTGGAATTCCATGTTTAAAAATGTTATTATTAGCTGTTTTTAAAAATTGAGTGTTTTTGCTGCCCGAGGAAAAAACCCGTGATGCCGCGGTCAGAAAAAAAGCTGCCCAGGAGCAAAAAAAAATTTTTTTCTCAAATGTAAATACGGATGCTAGAATGTGATTCGGGGTGGAATTCCATGTTTAAAAATGTTATTATTAGCTGTTTTTAAAAATTGAGTGTTTTGCTACCCGAGGAAAAAACGCGTGATGCCGCGGTCAGAAAAAAAGCTGCCCAGTAGCAAAAAAAATTTTTTTTCTCAAATGTAAATACGGATGCTAGAATGTGATTCGGGGTGGAATTCCATGTTTAAAAATGTTATTATTAGCTGTTTTTAAAAACTGAGTGTTTTTGCTGCCCGAGGAAAAAACGCGTGATGCCGCGGTCAGAAAAAAAACTGTCCAGGAGCAAAAAAATTTTTTTTTCTCAAATGTAAATACGGATGCTAGAATGTGATTCGGGGTGGAATTCCATGTTTAAAAATGTTATTATTAGCTGTTTTTAAAAATTGAGTGTTTTTGCTACCCGAGGAAAAAACGCGTGATGCCGCGGTCAGAAAAAAAGCTGCCCAGGAGCAAAAAAATTTTTTTTTCTCAAATGTAAATACGGATGCTAGAATGTGATTCGGGGTGGAATTCCATGTTTAAAAATGTTATTATTAGCTGTTTTTAAAAATTGAGTGTTTTTGCTGCCCGAGGAAAAAACGCGTGATGCCGCGGTCAGAAAAAAAGCTGCCCAGGAGCAAAAATATTTTTTTTTCTCAAATGTAAATACGGATGCTAGAATGTGATTCGGGGTGGAATTCCATGTTCAAAAATGTTATTATTAGCTGTTTTTAAAAATTGAGTGTTTTTGCTACCCGAGGAAAAAACGCGTGATGCCGCGGTCAGAAAAAAAGCTGCCCAGGAGCAAAAAAAATTTTTTTTCTCAAATGTAAATACGGATGCTAGAATGTGATTCGGGGTGGAATTCCATGTTTAAAAATGTTATTATTAGCTGTTTTTAAAAATTGAGTGTTTTTGCTGCCCGAGGAAAAAGCGCGTGATGCCGCGGTCAGAAAAAAAACTGCCCAGGAGCAGAAAAGTTTGTTTTGACTCAAATGTAACAACGGATGTTAGAATGTGATTCGGGGTGGAATTCCATGCTTAAAAATGTTATTATTAGCTGTTTTTAAAAATTGACTGTTTTTGCTGCCCGAGGAAAAAACGCGTGATGCCGCGGTCAGAAAAAAAGCTGCCTAGGAGCAAAAAAAAATTTTTTTCTCAAATGTAAATACGGATGCTAGAATGTGATTCGGGGTGGAATTCCATGTTTAAAAATGTTATTATTAGCTGTTTTTAAAAATTGAGTGTTTTTGCTACCCGAGGAAAAAACGCGTGATGCCGCGGTCAGAAAAAAAGCTGCCCAGGAGCAAAAAAATTTTTTTTTCTCAAATGTAAATACGGATGCTAGAATGTGATTCGGGGTGGAATTCCATGTTTAAAAATGTTATTATTAGCTGTTTTTAAAAATTGAGTGTTTTTGCTGCCCGAGGAAAAAACGCGTGATGCCGCGGTCAGAAAAAAAGCTGCCCAGGAGCAAAAAAAAATTTTTTTCTCAAATGTAAATACGGATGCTAGAATGTGATTCGGGGTGGAATTCCATGTTTAAAAATGTTATTATTAGCTGTTTTTAAAAATTGAGTGTTTTTGCTACCCGAGGAAAAAACGCGTGATGCCGCGGTCAGAAAAAAAGCTGCCCAGGAGCAAAAAAATTTTTTTTTCTCAAATGTAAATACGGATGCTAGAATGTGATTCGGGGTGGAATTCCATGTTTAAAAATGTTATTATTAGCTGTTTTTAAAAATTGAGTGTTTTTGCTGCCCGAGGAAAAAACGCGTGATGCCGCGGTCAGAAAAAAAGCTGCCCAGGAGCAAAAAAAATTTTTTTTCTCAAATGTAAATACGGATGCTAGAATGTGATTCGGGGTGGAATTCCATGTTTAAAAATGTTATTATTAGCTGTTTTTAAAAATTGAGTGTTTTTGCTGCCCGAGGAAAAAACGCGTGATGCCGCGGTCAGAAAAAAAACTGCCCAGGAGCAAAAAAAATTTTTTTTCTCAAATGTAAATACGGATGCTAGAATGTGATTCGGGGTGGAATTCCATGTTTAAAAATGTTATTATTAGCTGTTTTTAAAAATTGAGTGTTTTTGCTACCCGAGGAAAAAACGCGTGATGCCGCGGTCAGAAAAAAAGCTGCCCAGGAGCAAAAAAAATTTTTTTTTCTCAAATGTAAATACGGACGCTAGAATGTGATTCGGGGTGGAATTCCATGTTTAAAAATGTTATTATTAGCTGTTTTTAAAAATTGAGTGTTTTTGCTACCCGAGGAAAAAACGCGTGATGCCGCGGTCAGAAAAAAAATTGCCCAGGAGCAAAAAAAATTTTTTTTCTCAAATGTAAATACGGATGCTAGAATGTGATTCGGGGTGGAATTCCAGGTTTAAAAATGTTATTATTAGCTGTTTTTTAAAATTGAGTGTTTTTGCTACCCGAGGAAAAAACGCGTGATGCCGCGGTCAGAAAAAAAGCTGCCCAGGAGCAAAAAAAAATTTTTTTCTCAAATGTAAATACGGATGCTAGAATGTGATTCGGGGTGGAATTCCATGTTTAAAAATGTTATTATTAGCTGTTTTTAAAAATTGAGTGTTTTTGCTGCCCGAGGAAAAAACGCGTGATGCCGCGGTCAGAAAAAAAGCTGCCCAGGAGCAAAAAAAATTTTTTTTCTCAAATGTAAATACGGATGCTAGAATGTGATTCGGGGTGGAATTCCATGTTTAAAAATGTTATTATTAGCTGTTTTTAAAAATTGAGTGTTTTTGCTACCCGAGGAAAAAACGCGTGATGCCGCGGTCAGAAAAAAAGCTGCCCAGGAGCAAAAAAATTTTTTTTTCTCAAATGTAAATACGGATGCTAGAATGTGATTCGGGGTGGAATTCCATGTTTAAAAATGTTATTATTAGCTGTTTTTAAAAATTGAGTGTTTTTGCTGCCCGAGGAAAAAACGCGTGATGCCGCGGTCAGAAAAAAAGCTGCCTAGGAGCAAAAAAAATTTTTTTTCTCAAATGTAAATACGGATGCTAGAATGTGATTCGGGGTGGAATTCCATGTTTAAAAATGTTATTATTAGCTGTTTTTAAAAATTGAGTGTTTTTGCTACCCGAGGAAAAAACGCGTGATGCCGCGGTCAGAAAAAAAGCTGCCCAGGAGCAAAAAAATTTTTTTTTCTCAAATGTAAATACGGATGCTAGAATGTGATTCGGGGTGGAATTCCATGTTTAAAAATGTTATTGTTAGCTGTTTTTAAAAATTGAGTGTTTTTGCTGCCCGAGGAAAAAACGCGTGATGCCGCGGTCAGAAAAAAAGCTGCCCAGGAGCAAAAAAAAATTTTTTTCTCAAATGTAAATACGGATGCTAGAATGTGATTCGGGGTGGAATTCCATGTTTAAAAATGTTATTATTAGCTGTTTTTAAAAATTGAGTGTTTTTGCTACCCGAGGAAAAAACGCGTGATGCCGCGGTCAGAAAAAAAGCTGCCCAGTAGCAAAAAAAATTTTTTTTCTCAAATGTAAATACGGATGCTAGAATGTGATTCGGGGTGGAATTCCATGTTTAAAAATGTTATTATTAGCTGTTTTTAAAAACTGAGTGTTTTTGCTGCCCGAGGAAAAAACGCGTGATGCCGCGGTCAGAAAAAAAACTGCCCAGGAGCAAAAAAATTTTTTTTTCTCAAATGTAAATACGGATGCTAGAATGTGATTCGGGGTGGAATTCCATGTTTAAAAATGTTATTATTAGCTGTTTTTAAAAATTGAGTGTTTTTGCTACCCGAGGAAAAAACGCGTGATGCCGCGGTCAGAAAAAAAGCTGCCCAGGAGCAAAAAAATTTTTTTTTCTCAAATGTAAATACGGATGCTAGAATGTGATTCGGGGTGGAATTCCATGTTTAAAAATGTTATTATTAGCTGTTTTTAAAAATTGAGTGTTTTTGCTGCCCGAGGAAAAAACGCGTGATGCCGCGGTCAGAAAAAAAGCTGCCCAGGAGCAATAAAAATTTTTTTTCTCAAATGTAAATACGGATGCTAGAATGTGATTCGGGGTGGAATTCCATGTTTAAAAATGTTATTATTAGCTGTTTTTAAAAATTGAGTGTTTTTGCTACCCGAGGAAAAAACGCGTGATGCCGCGGTCAGAAAAAAAGCTGCCCAGGAGCAAAAAAATTTTTTTTTCTCAAATGTAAATACGGATGCTAGAATGTGATTCGGGGTGGAATTCCATGTTTAAAAATGTTATTATTAGCTGTTTTTAAAAATTGAGTGTTTTTGCTGCCCGAGGAAAAAACGCGTGATGCCGCGGTCAGAAAAAAAGCTGCCCAGGAGCAATAAAAATTTTTTTTCTCAAATGTAAATACGGATGCTAGAATGTGATTCGGGGTGGAATTCCATGTTTAAAAATGTTATTATTAGCTGTTTTTAAAAATTGAGTGTTTTTGCTACCCGAGGAAAAAACGCGTGATGCCGCGGTGAGAAAAAAAGCTGCCCAGGAGCAAAAAAATTTTTTTTTCTCAAATGTAAATACGGATGCTAGAATGTGATTCGGGGTGGAATTCCATGTTTAAAAATGTTATTATTAGCTGTTTTTAAAAATTGAGTGTTTTTGCTGCCCGAGGAAAAAACGCGTGATGCCGCGGTCAGAAAAAAAGCTGCCCAGGAGCAAAAATATTTTTTTTTCTCAAATGTAAATACGGATGCTAGAATGTGATTCGGGGTGGAATTCCATGTTCAAAAATGTTATTATTAGCTGTTTTTAAAAATTGAGTGTTTTTGCTACCCGAGGAAAAAACGCGTGATGCCGCGGTCAGAAAAAAAGCTGCCCAGGAGCAAAAAAAAAATTTTTTCTCAAATGTAAATACGGATGCTAGAATGTGATTCGGGGTGGAATTCCATGTTTAAAAATGTTATTATTAGCTGTTTTTAAAAATTGAGTGTTTTTGCTGCCCGAGGAAAAAGCGCGTGATGCCGCGGTCAGAAAAAAAACTGCCCAGGAGCAGAAAAGTTTGTTTTGACTCAAATGTAACAACGGATGTTAGAATGTGATTCGGGGTGGAATTCCATGCTTAAAAATGTTATTATTAGCTGTTTTTAAAAATTGA
The DNA here is from genome assembly GCF_059756535.1 of Pantherophis guttatus. Taxonomy (NCBI): domain Eukaryota; kingdom Metazoa; phylum Chordata; class Lepidosauria; order Squamata; family Colubridae; genus Pantherophis; species Pantherophis guttatus. The sequence goes on from NC_142080.1 coordinate 3,772,514, forward strand.
CTGTTTTTGCTGCCCGAGGAAAAAACGCGTGATGCCGCGGTCAGAAAAAAAGCTGCCCAGGAGCAAAAAAAATTTTTTTTCTCAAATGTAAATACGGATGCTAGAATGTGATTCGGGGTGGAATTCCATGTTTAAAAATGTTATTATTAGCTGTTTTTAAAAATTGAGTGTTTTTGCTACCCGAGGAAAAAACGCGTGATGCCGCGGTCAGAAAAAAAGCTGCCCAGGAGCAAAAAAATTTTTTTTTCTCAAATGTAAATACGGATGCTAGAATGTGATTCGGGGTGGAATTCCATGTTTAAAAATGTTATTATTAGCTGTTTTTAAAAATTGAGTGTTTTTGCTGCCCGAGGAAAAAACGCGTGATGCCGCGGTCAGAAAAAAAGCTGCCCAGGAGCAAAAAAAAATTTTTTTCTCAAATGTAAATACGGATTGTAGAATGTGATTCGGGGTGGAATTCCATGTTTAAAAATGTTATTATTAGCTGTTTTTAAAAATTGAGTGTTTTTGCTACCCGAGGAAAAAACGCGTGATGCCGCGGTCAGAAAAAAAGCTGCCCAGGAGCAAAAAATTTTTTTTTTCTCAAATGTAAATACGGATGCTAGAATGTGATTCGGGGTGGAATTCCATGTTTAAAAATGTTATTATTAGCTGTTTTTAAAAATTGAGTGTTTTTGCTGCCCGAGGAAAAAACGCGTGATGCCGCGGTCAGAAAAAAAGCTGCCCAGGAGCAAAAAAATTTTTTTTTCTCAAATGTAAATACGGATGCTAGAATGTGATTCGGGGTGGAATTCCATGTTTAAAAATGTTATTATTAGCTGTTTTTAAAAATTGAGTGTTTTTGCTGCCCGAGGAAAAAACGCGTGATGCCGCGGTCAGAAAAAAAACTGCCCAGGAGCAAAAAAAATTTTTTTTCTCAAATGTAAATACGGATGCTAGAATGTGATTCGGGGTGGAATTCCATGTTTAAAAATGTTATTATTAGCTGTTTTTAAAAATTGAGTGTTTTTGCTACCCGAGGAAAAAACGCGTGATGCCGCGGTCAGAAAAAAAGCTGCCCAGGAGCAAAAAAAATTTTTTTTTCTCAAATGTAAATACGGACGCTAGAATGTGATTCGGGGTGGAATTCCATGTTTAAAAATGTTATTATTAGCTGTTTTTAAAAATTGAGTGTTTTTGCTACCCGAGGAAAAAACGCGTGATGCCGCGGTCAGAAAAAAAATTGCCCAGGAGCAAAAAAAATTTTTTTTCTCAAATGTAAATACAGATGCTAGAATGTGATTCGGGGTGGAATTCCAGGTTTAAAAATGTTATTATTAGCTGTTTTTTAAAATTGAGTGTTTTTGCTACCCGAGGAAAAAACGCGTGATGCCGCGGTCAGAAAAAAAGCTGCCCAGGAGCAAAAAAAATTTTTTTTCTCAAATGTAAATACGGATGCTAGAATGTGATTCGGGGTGGAATTCCATGTTTAAAAATGTTATTATTAGCTGTTTTTAAAAATTGAGTGTTTTTGCTGCCCGAGGAAAAAACGCGTGATGCCGCGGTCAGAAAAAAAGCTGCCCAGGAGCAAAAAAAATTTTTTTTCTCAAATGTAAATACGGATGCTAGAATGTGATTCGGGGTGGAATTCCATGTTTAAAAATGTTATTATTAGCTGTTTTTAAAAATTGAGTGTTTTTGCTACCCGAGGAAAAAACGCGTGATGCCGCGGTCAGAAAAAAAGCTGCCCAGGAGCAAAAAAATTTTTTTTTCTCAAATGTAAATACGGATGCTAGAATGTGATTCGGGGTGGAATTCCATGTTTAAAAATGTTATTATTAGCTGTTTTTAAAAATTGAGTGTTTTTGCTGCCCGAGGAAAAAACGCGTGATGCCGCGGTCAGAAAAAAAGCTGCCCAGGAGCAAAAAAAATTTTTTTTCTCAAATGTAAATACGGATGCTAGAATGTGATTCGGGGTGGAATTCCATGTTTAAAAATGTTATTATTAGCTGTTTTTAAAAATTGAGTGTTTTTGCTACCCGAGGAAAAAACGCGTGATGCCGCGGTCAGAAAAAAAGCTGCCCAGGAGCAAAAAAATTTTTTTTTCTCAAATGTAAATACGGATGCTAGAATGTGATTCGGGGTGGAATTCCATGTTTAAAAATGTTATTGTTAGCTGTTTTTAAAAATTGAGTGTTTTTGCTGCCCAAGGAAAAAACGCGTGATGCCGCGGTCAGAAAAAAAGCTGCCCAGGAGCAAAAAAAAATTTTTTTCTCAAATGTAAATACGGATGCTAGAATGTGATTCGGGGTGGAATTCCATGTTTAAAAATGTTATTATTAGCTGTTTTTAAAAATTGAGTGTTTTTGCTACCCGAGGAAAAAACGCGTGATGCCGCGGTCAGAAAAAAAGCTGCCCAGGAGCAAAAAAATTTTTTTTTCTCAAATGTAAATACGGATGCTAGAATGTGATTCGGGGTGGAATTCCATGTTTAAAAATGTTATTATTAGCTGTTTTTAAAAATTGAGTGTTTTTGCTGCCCGAGGAAAAAACGCGTGATGCCGCGGTCAGAAAAAAAACTGCCCAGGAGCAAAAAAAAATTTTTTTGTCAAATGTAAATACGGATGCTAGAATGTGATTCGGGGTGGAATTCCATGTTTAAAAATGTTATTATTAGCTGTTTTTAAAAATTGAGTGTTTTTGCTACCCGAGGAAAAAACGCGTGATGCCGCGGTCAGAAAAAAAGCTGCCCAGGAGCAAAAAAATTTTTTTTTCTCAAATGTAAATACGGATGCTAGAATGTGATTCGGGGTGGAATTCCATGTTTAAAAATGTTATTATTAGCTGTTTTTAAAAATTGAGTGTTTTTGCTGCCCGAGGAAAAAACGCGTGATGCCGCGGTCAGAAAAAAAACTGCCCAGGAGCAAAAAAAATTTTTTTTCTCAAATGTAAATACGGATGCTAGAATGTGATTCGGGGTGGAATTCCATGTTTAAAAATGTTATTATTAGCTGTTTTTAAAAATTGAGTGTTTTTGCTACCCGAGGAAAAAACGCGTGATGCCGCGGTCAGAAAAAAAGCTGCCCAGGAGCAAAAAAATTTTTTTTTCTCAAATGTAAATACGGATGCTAGAATGTGATTCGGGGTGGAATTCCATGTTTAAAAATGTTATTGTTAGCTGTTTTTAAAAATTGAGTGTTTTTGCTGCCCAAGGAAAAAACGCGTGATGCCGCGGTCAGAAAAAAAGCTGCCCAGGAGCAAAAAAAAATTTTTTTCTCAAATGTAAATACGGATGCTAGAATGTGATTCGGGGTGGAATTCCATGTTTAAAAATGTTATTATTAGCTGTTTTTAAAAATTGAGTGTTTTTGCTACCCGAGGAAAAAACGCGTGATGCCGCGGTCAGAAAAAAAGCTGCCCAGGAGCAAAAAAATTTTTTTTTCTCAAATGTAAATACGGATGCTAGAATGTGATTCGGGGTGGAATTCCATGTTTAAAAATGTTATTATTAGCTGTTTTTAAAAATTGAGTGTTTTTGCTGCCCGAGGAAAAAACGCGTGATGCCGCGGTCAGAAAAAAAACTGCCCAGGAGCAAAAAAAAATTTTTTTGTCAAATGTAAATACGGATGCTAGAATGTGATTCGGGGTGGAATTCCATGTTTAAAAATGTTATTATTAGCTGTTTTTAAAAATTGAGTGTTTTTGCTACCCGAGGAAAAAACGCGTGATGCCGCGGTCAGAAAAAAAGCTGCCCAGGAGCAAAAAAATTTTTTTTTCTCAAATGTAAATACGGATGCTAGAATGTGATTCGGGGTGGAATTCCATGTTTAAAAATGTTATTATTAGCTGTTTTTAAAAATTGAGTGTTTTTGCTGCCCGAGGAAAAAACGCGTGATGCCGCGGTCAGAAAAAAAACTGCCCAGGAGCAAAAAAAATTTTTTTTCTCAAATGTAAATACGGATGCTAGAATGTGATTCGGGGTGGAATTCCATGCTTAAAAATGTTATTATTAGCTGTTTTTAAAAATTGAGTGTTTTTGCTACCCGAGGAAAAAACGCGTGATGCCGCGGTCAGAAAAAAAGCTGCCCAGGAGCAAAAAAAATTTTTTTTTCTCAAATGTAAATACGGACGCTAGAATGTGATTCGGGGTGGAATTCCATGTTTAAAAATGTTATTATTAGCTGTTTTTAAAAATAGAGTGTTTTTGCTACCCGAGGAAAAAACGCGTGATGCCGCGGTCAGAAAAAAAATTGCCCAGGAGCAAAAAAAATTTTTTTTCTCAAATGTAAATACGGATGCTAGAATGTGATTCGGGGTGGAATTCCAGGTTTAAAAATGTTATTATTAGCTGTTTTTTAAAATTGAGTGTTTTTGCTACCCGAGGAAAAAACGCGTGATGCCGCGGTCAGAAAAAAAGCTGCCCAGGAGCAAAAAAAAATTTTTTTCTCAAATGTAAATACGGATGCTAGAATGTGATTCGGGGTGGAATTCCATGTTTAAAAATGTTATTATTAGCTGTTTTTAAAAATTGAGTGTTTTTGCTGCCCGAGGAAAAAACGCGTGATGCCGCGGTCAGAAAAAAAGCTGCCCAGGAGCAAAAAAATTTTTTTTTCTCAAATGTAAATACGGATGCTAGAATGTGATTCGGGGTGGAATTCCATGTTTAAAAATGTTATTATTAGCTGTTTTTAAAAATTGAGTGTTTTTGCTACCCGAGGAAAAAACGCGTGATGCCGCGGTCAGAAAAAAAGCTGCCCAGGAGCAAAAAAATTTTTTTTTCTCAAATGTAAATACGGATGCTAGAATGTGATTCGGGGTGGAATTCCATGTTTAAAAATGTTATTATTAGCTGTTTTTAAAAATTGAGTGTTTTTGCTGCCCGAGGAAAAAACGCGTGATGCCGCGGTCAGAAAAAAAACTGCCCAGGAGCAAAAAAAATTTTTTTTCTCAAATGTAAATACGGATGCTAGAATGTGATTCGGGGTGGAATTCCATGTTTAAAAATGTTATTATTAGCTGTTTTTAAAAATTGAGTGTTTTTGCTACCCGAGGAAAAAACGCGTGATGCCGCGGTCAGAAAAAAAGCTGCCCAGGAGCAAAAAAAATTTTTTTTTCTCAAATGTAAATACGGACGCTAGAATGTGATTCGGGGTGGAATTCCATGTTTAAAAATGTTATTATTAGCTGTTTTTAAAAATTGAGTGTTTTTGCTACCCGAGGAAAAAACGCGTGATGCCGCGGTCAGAAAAAAAATTGCCCAGGAGCAAAAAAAATTTTTTTTCTCAAATCTAAATACGGATGCTAGAATGTGATTCGGGGTGGAATTCCAGGTTTAAAAATGTTATTATTAGCTGTTTTTTAAAATTGAGTGTTTTTGCTACCCGAGGAAAAAACGCGTGATGCCGCGGTCAGAAAAAAAGCTGCCCAGGAGCAAAAAAAAATTTTTTTCTCAAATGTAAATACGGATGCTAGAATGTGATTCGGGGTGGAATTCCATGTTTAAAAATGTTATTATTAGCTGTTTTTAAAAATTGAGTGTTTTTGCTGCCCGAGGAAAAAACGCGTGATGCCGCGGTCAGAAAAAAAGCTGCCCAGGAGCAAAAAAATTTTTTTTTCTCAAATGTAAATACGGATGCTAGAATGTGATTCGTTGTGGAATTCCATGTTTAAAAATGTTATTATTAGCTGTTTTTAAAAATTGAGTGTTTTTGCTACCCGAGGAAAAAACGCGTGATGCCGCGGTCAGAAAAAAAGCTGCCCAGGAGCAAAAAAATTTTTTTTTCTCAAATGTAAATACGGATGCTAGAATGTGATTCGGGGTGGAATTCCATGTTTAAAAATGTTATTATTAGCTGTTTTTAAAAATTGAGTGTTTTTGCTGCCCGAGGAAAAAACGCGTGATGCCGCGGTCAGAAAAAAAGCTGCCCAGGAGCAAAAAAAATTTTTTTTCTCAAATGTAAATACGGATGCTAGAATGTGATTCGGGGTGGAATTCCATGTTTAAAAATGTTATTATTAGCTGTTTTTAAAAATTGAGTATTTTTGCTACCCGAGGAAAAAACGCGTGATGCCGCGGTCAGAAAAAAAGCTGCCCAGGAGCAAAAAAAATTTTTTTTCTCAAATGTAAATACGGATGCTAGAATGTGATTCGGGGTGGAATTCCATGTTTAAAAATGTTATTATTAGCTGTTTTTAAAAATTGAGTGTTTTTGCTGCCCGAGGAAAAAACGCGTGATGCCGCGGTCAGAAAAAAAACTGCCCAGGAGCAAAAAAAATTTTTTTTTCTCAAATGTAAATACGGATGCTAGAATGTGATTCGGGGTGGAATTCCATGTTTAAAAATGTTATTATTAGCTGTTTTTAAAAATTGAGTGTTTTTGCTACCCGAGGAAAAAACGCGTGATGCCGCGGTCAGAAAAAAAGCTGCCCAGGAGCAAAAAAAATTTTTTTTTCTCAAATGTAAATACGGACGCTAGAATGTGATTCGGGGTGGAATTCCATGTTTAAAAATGTTATTATTAGCTGTTTTTAAAAATTGAGTGTTTTTGCTACCCGAGGAAAAAACGCGTGATGCCGCGGTCAGAAAAAAAATTGCCCAGGAGCAAAAAAATTTTTTTTTCTCAAATGTAAATACGGATGCTAGAATGTGATTCGGGGTGGAATTCCAGGTTTAAAAATGTTATTATTACCTTTTTTTTAAAATTGAGTGTTTTTGCTACCCGAGGAAAAAACGCGTGATGCCGCGGTCAGAAAAAAAGCTGCCCAGGAGCAAAAAAAAATTTTTTTCTCAAATGTAAATACGGATGCTAGAATGTGATTCGGGGTGGAATTCCATGTTTAAAAATGTTATTATTAGCTGTTTTTAAAAATTGAGTGTTTTTGCTGCCCGAGGAAAAAACGCGTGATGCCGCGGTCAGAAAAAAAGCTGCCCAGGAGCAAAAAAATTTTTTTTTCTCAAATGTAAATACGGATGCTAGAATGTGATTCGGGGTGGAATTCCAGGTTTAAAAATGTTATTATTAGCTGTTTTTTAAAATTGAGTGTTTTTGCTACCCGAGGAAAAAACGCGTGATGCCGCGGTCAGAAAAAAAGCTGCCCAGGAGCAAAAAAAAATTTTTTTCTCAAATGTAAATACGGATGCTAGAATGTGATTCGGGGTGGAATTCCATGTTTAAAAATGTTATTATTAGCTGTTTTTAAAAATTGAGTGTTTTTGCTGCCCGAGGAAAAAACGCGTGATGCCGCGGTCAGAAAAAAAGCTGCCCAGGAGCAAAAAAAATTTTTTTTCTCAAATGTAAATACGGATGCTAGAATGTGATTCGGGGTGGAATTCCATGTTTAAAAATGTTATTATTAGCTGTTTTTAAAAATTGAGTGTTTTTGCTACCCGAGGAAAAAACGCGTGATGCCGCGGTCAGAAAAAAAGCTGCCCAGGAGCAAAAAAAATTTTTTTTCTCAAATGTAAATACGGATGCTAGAATGTGATTCGGGGTGGAATTCCATGTTTAAAAATGTTATTATTAGCTGTTTTTAAAAATTGAGTGTTTTTGCTGCCCGAGGAAAAAACGCGTGATGCCGCGGTCAGAAAAAAAACTGCCCAGGAGCAAAAAAAAATTTTTTTGTCAAATGTAAATACGGATGCTAGAATGTGATTCGGGGTGGAATTCCATGTTTAAAAATGTTATTATTAGCTGTTTTTAAAAATTGAGTGTTTTTGCTACCCGAGGAAAAAACGCGTGATGCCGCGGTCAGAAAAAAAGCTGCCCAGGAGCAAAAAAATTTTTTTTTCTCAAATGTAAATACGGATGCTAGAATGTGATTCGGGGTGGAATTCCATGTTTAAAAATGTTATTATTAGCTGTTTTTAAAAATTGAGTGTTTTTGCTGCCCGAGGAAAAAACGCGTGATGCCGCGGTCAGAAAAAAAACTGCCCAGGAGCAAAAAAAATTTTTTTTCTCAAATGTAAATACGGATGCTAGAATGTGATTCGGGGTGGAATTCCATGTTTAAAAATGTTATTATTAGCTGTTTTTAAAAATTGAGTGTTTTTGCTACCCGAGGAAAAAACGCGTGATGCCGCGGTCAGAAAAAAAGCTGCCCAGGAGCAAAAAAAATTTTTTTTTCTCAAATGTAAATACGGACGCTAGAATGTGATTCGGGGTGGAATTCCATGTTTAAAAATGTTATTATTAGCTGTTTTTAAAACTTGAGTGTTTTTGCTACCCGAGGAAAAAACGCGTGATGCCGCGGTCAGAAAAAAAATTGCCCAGGAGCAAAAAAAATTTTTTTTCTCAAATGTAAATACGGATGCTAGAATGTGATTCGGGGTGGAATTCCAGGTTTAAAAATGTTATTATTAGCTGTTTTTTAAAATTGAGTGTTTTTGCTACCCGAGGAAAAAACGCGTGATGCCGCGGTCAGAAAAAAAGCTGCCCAGGAGCAAAAAAAAATTTTTTTCTCAAATGTAAATACGGATGCTAGAATGTGATTCAGGGTGGAATTCCATGTTTAAAAATGTTATTATTAGCTGTTTTTAAAAATTGAGTGTTTTTGCTGCCCGAGGAAAAAACGCGTGATGCCGCGGTCAGAAAAAAAGCTGCCCAGGAGCAAAAAAATTTTTTTTTCTCAAATGTAAATACGGATGCTAGAATGTGATTCGGGGTGGAATTCCATGTTTAAAAATGTTATTATTAGCTGTTTTTAAAAATTGAGTGTTTTTGCTACCCGAGGAAAAAACGCGTGATGCCGCGGTCAGAAAAAAAGCTGCCCAGGAGCAAAAAAATTTTTTTTTCTCAAATGTAAATACGGATGCTAGAATGTGATTCGGGGTGGAATTCCATGTTTAAAAATGTTATTATTAGCTGTTTTTAAAAATTGAGTGTTTTTGCTGCCCGAGGAAAAAACGCGTGATGCCGCGGTCAGAAAAAAAACTGCCCAGGAGCAAAAAAAATTTTTTTTCTCAAATGTAAATACGGATGCTAGAATGTGATTCGGGGTGGAATTCCATGTTTAAAAATGTTATTATTAGCTGTTTTTAAAAATTGAGTGTTTTTGCTACCCGAGGAAAAAACGCGTGATGCCGCGGTCAGAAAAAAAGCTGCCCAGGAGCAAAAAAAATTTTTTTTTCTCAAATGTAAATACGGACGCTAGAATGTGATTCGGGGTGGAATTCCAGGTTTAAAAATGTTATTATTAGCTGTTTTTTAAAATTGAGTGTTTTTGCTACCCGAGGAAAAAACGCGTGATGCCGCGGTCAGAAAAAAAGCTGCCCAGGAGCAAAAAAAAATTTTTTTCTCAAATGTAAATACGGATGCTAGAATGTGATTCGGGGTGGAATTCCATGTTTAAAAATGTTATTATTAGCTGTTTTTAAAAATTGAGTGTTTTTGCTGCCCGAGGAAAAAACGCGTGATGCCGCGGTCAGAAAAAAAGCTGCCCAGGAGCAAAAAAATTTTTTTTTCTCAAATGTAAATACGGATGCTAGAATGTGATTCGGGGTGGAATTCCATGTTTAAAAATGTTATTATTAGCTGTTTTTAAAAATTGAGTGTTTTTGCTACCCGAGGAAAAAACGCGTGATGCCGCGGTCAGAAAAAAAGCTGCCCAGGAGCAAAAAAATTTTTTTTTCTCAAATGTAAATACGGATGCTAGAATGTGATTCGGGGTGGAATTCCAGGTTTAAAAATGTTATTATTAGCTGTTTTTAAAAATTGAGTGTTTTTGCTGCCCGAGGAAAAAACGCGTGATGCCGCGGTCAGAAAAAAAGCTGCCCAGGAGCAAAAAAAATTTTTTTTCTCAAATGTAAATACGGATGCTAGAATGTGATTCGGGGTGGAATTCCATGTTTAAAAATGTTATTGTTAGCTGTTTTTAAAAATTGAGTGTTTTTGCTGCCCGAGGAAAAAACGCGTGATGCCACGGTCAGAAAAAAAGCTGCCCAGGAGCAAAAAAAAATTTTTTTCTCAAATGTAAATACGGATGCTAGAATGTGATTCGGGGTGGAATTCCATGTTTAAAAATGTTATTATTAGCTGTTTTTAAAAATTGAGTGTTTTTGCTGCCCGAGGAAAAAACGCGTGATGCCGCGGTCAGAAAAAAAGCTGCCCAGGAGCAAAAAAAAAATTTTTTCTCAAATGTAAATACGGATGCTAGAATGTGATTCGGGGTGGAATTCCATGTTTAAAAATGTTATTATTAGCTGTTTTTAAAAATTGAGTGTTTTTGCTACCCGAGGAAAAAACGCGTGATGCCGCGGTCAGAAAAAAAGCTGCCCAGGAGCAAAAAAATTTTTTTTTCTCAAATGTAAATACGGACGCTAGAATGTGATTCGGGGTGGAATTCCATGTTTAAAAATGTTATTATTAGCTGTTTTTAAAACTTGAGTGTTTTTGCTACCCGAGGAAAAAACGCGTGATGCCGCGGTCAGAAAAAAAATTGCCCAGGAGCAAAAAAAATTTTTTTTCTCAAATGTAAATACGGATGCTAGAATGTGATTCGGGGTGGAATTCCAGGTTTAAAAATGTTATTATTAGCTGTTTTTTAAAATTGAGTGTTTTTGCTACCCGAGGAAAAAACGCGTGATGCCGCGGTCAGAAAAAAAGCTGCCCAGGAGCAAAAAAAAATTTTTTTCTCAAATGTAAATACGGATGCTAGAATGTGATTCAGGGTGGAATTCCATGTTTAAAAATGTTATTATTAGCTGTTTTTAAAAATTGAGTGTTTTTGCTGCCCGAGGAAAAAACGCGTGATGCCGCGGTCAGAAAAAAAGCTGCCCAGGAGCAAAAAAATTTTTTTTTCTCAAATGTAAATACGGATGCTAGAATGTGATTCGGGGTGGAATTCCATGTTTAAAAATGTTATTATTAGCTGTTTTTAAAAATTGAGTGTTTTTGCTACCCGAGGAAAAAACGCGTGATGCCGCGGTCAGAAAAAAAGCTGCCCAGGAGCAAAAAAATTTTTTTTTCTCAAATGTAAATACGGATGCTAGAATGTGATTCGGGGTGGAATTCCATGTTTAAAAATGTTATTATTAGCTGTTTTTAAAAATTGAGTGTTTTTGCTGCCCGAGGAAAAAACGCGTGATGCCGCGGTCAGAAAAAAAACTGCCCAGGAGCAAAAAAAATTTTTTTTCTCAAATGTAAATACGGATGCTAGAATGTGATTCGGGGTGGAATTCCATGTTTAAAAATGTTATTATTAGCTGTTTTTAAAAATTGAGTGTTTTTGCTACCCGAGGAAAAAACGCGTGATGCCGCGGTCAGAAAAAAAGCTGCCCAGGAGCAAAAAAAATTTTTTTTTCTCAAATGTAAATACGGACGCTAGAATGTGATTCGGGGTGGAATTCCAGGTTTAAAAATGTTATTATTAGCTGTTTTTTAAAATTGAGTGTTTTTGCTACCCGAGGAAAAAACGCGTGATGCCGCGGTCAGAAAAAAAGCTGCCCAGGAGCAAAAAAAAATTTTTTTCTCAAATGTAAATACGGATGCTAGAATGTGATTCGGGGTGGAATTCCATGTTTAAAAATGTTATTATTAGCTGTTTTTAAAAATTGAGTGTTTTTGCTGCCCGAGGAAAAAACGCGTGATGCCGCGGTCAGAAAAAAAGCTGCCCAGGAGCAAAAAAATTTTTTTTTCTCAAATGTAAATACGGATGCTAGAATGTGATTCGGGGTGGAATTCCATGTTTAAAAATGTTATTATTAGCTGTTTTTAAAAATTGAGTGTTTTTGCTACCCGAGGAAAAAACGCGTGATGCCGCGGTCAGAAAAAAAGCTGCCCAGGAGCAAAAAAATTTTTTTTTCTCAAATGTAAATACGGATGCTAGAATGTGATTCGGGGTGGAATTCCAGGTTTAAAAATGTTATTATTAGCTGTTTTTAAAAATTGAGTGTTTTTGCTGCCCGAGGAAAAAACGCGTGATGCCGCGGTCAGAAAAAAAGCTGCCCAGGAGCAAAAAAAATTTTTTTTCTCAAATGTAAATACGGATGCTAGAATGTGATTCGGGGTGGAATTCCATGTTTAAAAATGTTATTGTTAGCTGTTTTTAAAAATTGAGTGTTTTTGCTGCCCGAGGAAAAAACGCGTGATGCCACGGTCAGAAAAAAAGCTGCCCAGGAGCAAAAAAAAAATTTTTTCTCAAATGTAAATACGGATGCTAGAATGTGATTCGGGGTGGAATTCCATGTTTAAAAATGTTATTATTAGCTGTTTTTAAAAATTGAGTGTTTTTGCTACCCGAGGAAAAAACGCGTGATGCCGCGGTCAGAAAAAAAGCTGCCCAGGAGCAAAAAAATTTTTTTTTCTCAAATGTAAATACGGATGCTAGAATGTGATTCGGGGTGGAATTCCATGTTTAAAAATGTTATTATTAGCTGTTTTTAAAAATTGAGTGTTTTTGCTACCCGAGGAAAAAACGCGTGATGCCGCGGTCAGAAAAAAAACTGCCCAGGAGCAAAAAAAATTTTTTTTCTCAAATGTAAACACGGATGCTAGAATGTGATTCGGGGTGGAATTCCATGTTTAAAAATGTTATTATTAGCTGTTTTTAAAAATTGAGTGTTTTTACTACCCGAGGAAAAAACGCGTGATGCCGCGGTCAGAAAAAAAGCTGCCCAGGAGCAAAAAAAATTTTTTTTCTCAAATGTAAATACGGATGCTAGAATGTGATTCGGGGTGGAATTCCATGTTTAAAAATGTTATTATTAGCTGTTTTTAAAAATTGAGTGTTTTTGCTACCCGAGGAAAAAACGCGTGATGCCGCGGTGAGAAAAAAAGCTGCCCAGGAGCAAAAAAAATTTTTTTTCTCAAATGTAAATATGGATGCTAGAATGTGATTCGGGGTGGAATTCCATGTTTAAAAATGTTATTATTAGCTGTTTTTAAAAATTGAGTGTTTTTGCTGCCCGAGGAAAAAACGCGTGATGCCGCGGTCAGAAAAAAAGCTGCCCAGGAGCAAAAAAATTTTTTTTTCTCAAATGTAAATACGGATGCTAGAATGTGATTCGGGGTGGAATTCCATGTTTAAAAATGTTATTATTAGCTGTTTTTAAAAATTGAGTGTTTTTGCTACCCGAGGAAAAAATGCGTGATGCCGCGGTCAGAAAAAAAGCTGCCCAGGAGCAAAAAAAATTTTTTTTCTCAAATGTAAATACGGATGCTAGAATGTGATTCGGGGTGGAATTCCATGTTTAAAAATGTTATTATTAGCTGTTTTTAAAAATTGAGTGTTTTTGCTGCCCGAGGAAAAAACGCGTGATGCCGCGGTCAGAAAAAAAGCTGCCCAGGAGCAAAAAAAATTTTTTTTCTCAAATGTAAATACGGATGCTAGAATGTGATTCGGGGTGGAATTCCATGTTTAAAAATGTTATTATTAGCTGTTTTTAAAAATTGAGTGTTTTTGCTACCCGAGGAAAAAACGCGTGATGCCGCGGTCAGAAAAAAAGCTGCCCAGGAGCAAAAAAAATTTTTTTTCTCAAATGTAAATACGGATGCTAGAATGTGATTCGGGGTTGAATTCCATGTTTAAAAATGTTATTATTAGCTGTTTTTAAAAATTGAGTGTTTTTGCTACCCGAGGAAAAAACGCGTGATGCCGCGGTGAGAAAAAAAGCTGCCCAGGAGCAAAAAAAATTTTTTTTCTCAAATGTAAATATGGATGCTAGAATGTGATTCGGGGTGGAATTCCATGTTTAAAAATGTTATTATTAGCTGTTTTTAAAAATTGAGTGTTTTTGCTGCCCGAGGAAAAAACGCGTGATGCCGCGGTCAGAAAAAAAGCTGCCCAGGAGCAAAAAAATTTTTTTTTCTCAAATGTAAATACGGATGCTAGAATGTGATTCGGGGTGGAATTCCATGTTTAAAAATGTTATTATTAGCTGTTTTTAAAAATTGAGTGTTTTTGCTGCCCGAGGAAAAAACGCGTGATGCCGCGGTCAGAAAAAAAGCTGCCCAGGAGCAAAAAAAATTTTTTTTCTCAAATGTAAATACGGATGCTAGAATGTGATTCGGGGTTGAATTCCATGTTTAAAAATGTTATTATTAGCTGTTTTTAAAAATTGAGTGTTTTTGCTACCCGAGGAAAAAACGCGTGATGCCGCGGTGAGAAAAAAAGCTGCCCAGGAGCAAAAAAAATTTTTTTTCTCAAATGTAAATATGGATGCTAGAATGTGATTCGGGGTGGAATTCCATGTTTAAAAATGTTATTATTAGCTGTTTTTAAAAATTGAGTGTTTTTGCTGCCCGAGGAAAAAACGCGTGATGCCGCGGTCAGAAAAAAAGCTGCCCAGGAGCAAAAAAATTTTTTTTTCTCAAATGTAAATACGGATGCTAGAATGTGATTCGGGGTGGAATTCCATGTTTAAAAATGTTATTATTAGCTGTTTTTAAAAATTGAGTGTTTTTGCTACCCGAGGAAAAAACGCGTGATGCCGCGGTCAGAAAAAAAGCTGCCCAGGAGCAAAAAAAATTTTTTTTCTCAAATGTAAATACGGATGCTAGAATGTGATTCGGGGTGGAATTCCATGTTTAAAAATGTTATTATTAGCTGTTTTTAAAAATTGAGTGTTTTTGCTGCCCGAGGAAAAAACGCGTGATGCCGCGGTCAGAAAAAAAGCTGCCCAGGAGCAAAAAAAATTTTTTTTCTCAAATGTAAATACGGATGCTAGAATGTGATTCGGGGTGGAATTCCATGTTTAAAAATGTTATTATTAGCTGTTTTTAAAAATTGAGTGTTTTTGCTACCCGAGGAAAAAACGCGTGATGCCGCGGTCAGAAAAAAAGCTGCCCAGGAGCAAAAAAATTTTTTTTCCTCAAATGTAAATACGGATGCTAGAATGTGATTCGGGGTGGAATTCCATGTTTAAAAATGTTATTATTAGCTGTTTTTAAAAATTGAGTGTTTTTGCTGCCCGAGGAAAAAACGCGTGATGCCGCGGTCAGAAAAAAAGCTGCCCAGGAGCAAAAAAAAATTTTTTTCTCAAATGTAAATACGGATGCTAGAATGTGATTCGGGGTGGAATTCCATGTTTAAAAATGTTATTATTAGCTGTTTTTAAAAATTGAGTGTTTTTGCTACCCGAGGAAAAAACGCGTGATGCCGCGGTCAGAAAAAAAGCTGCCCAGGAGCAAAAAAATTTTTTTTTCTCAAATGTAAATACGGATGCTAGAATGTGATTCGGGGTGGAATTCCATGTTTAAAAATGTTATTATTAGCTGTTTTTAAAAATTGAGTGTTTTTGCTGCCCGAGGAAAAAACGCGTGATGCCGCGGTCAGAAACAAAGCTGCCCAGGAGCAAAAAAAATTTTTTTTCTCAAATGTAAATACGGATGCTAGAATGTGATTCGGGGTGGAATTCCATGTTTAAAAATGTTATTATTAGCTGTTTTTAAAAATTGAGTGTTTTTGCTACCCGAGGAAAAAACGCGTGATGCCGCGGTCAGAAAAAAAGCTGCCCAGGAGCAAAAAAAATTTTTTTTCTCAAATGTAAATACGGATGCTAGAATGTGATTCGGGGTGGAATTCCATGTTTAAAAATGTTATTATTAGCTGTTTTTAAAAATTGAGTGTTTTTGCTGCCCGAGGAAAAAACGCGTGATGCCGCGGTCAGAAAAAAAACTGCCCAGGAGCAAAAAAAAATTTTTTTCTCAAATGTAAATACGGATGCTAGAATGTGATTCGGGGTGGAATTCCATGTTTAAAAATGTTATTATTAGCTGTTTTTAAAAATTGAGTGTTTTTGCTACCCGAGGAAAAAACGCGTGATGCCGCGGTCAGAAAAAAAGCTGCCCAGGAGCAAAAAAAAATTTTTTTCTCAAATGTAAATACGGATGCTAGAATGTGATTCGGGGTGGAATTCCATGTTTAAAAATGTTATTATTAGCTGTTTTTAAAAATTGAGTGTTTTTGCTGCCCGAGGAAAAAACGCGTGATGCCGCGGTCAGAAAAAAAACTGCCCAGGAGCAAAAAAAATTTTTTTTCTCAAATGTAAATACGGATGCTAGAATGTGATTCGGGGTGGAATTCCATGTTTAAAAATGTTATTATTAGCTGTTTTTAAAAATTGAGTGTTTTTGCTACCCGAGGAAAAAACGCGTGATGCCGCGGTCAGAAAAAAAGCTGCCCAGGAGCAAAAAAATTTTTTTTTCTCAAATGTAAATACGGATGCTAGAATGTGATTCGGGGTGGAATTCCATGTTTAAAAATGTTATTATTAGCTGTTTTTAAAAATTGAGTGTTTTTGCTGCCCGAGGAAAAAACGCGTGATGCCGCGGTCAGAAAAAAAACTGCCCAGGAGCAAAAAAAATTTTTTTTCTCAAATGTAAATACGGATGCTAGAATGTGATTCGGGGTGGAATGCCATGTTTAAAAATGTTATTATTAGCTGTTTTTAAAAATTGAGTGTTTTTGCTACCCGAGGAAAAAACGCGTGATGCCGCGGTCAGAAAAAAAGCTGCCCAGGAGCAAAAAAAATTTTTTTTTCTCAAATGTAAATACGGACGCTAGAATGTGATTCGGGGTGGAATTCCATGTTTAAAAATGTTATTATTAGCTGTTTTTAAAAATTGAGTGTTTTTGCTGCCCGAGGAAAAAACGCGTGATGCCGCGGTCAGAAAAAAAGCTGCCCAGGAGCAAAAAAAATTTTTTTTTCTCAAATGTAAATACGGACGCTAGAATGTGATTCGGGGTGGAATTCCAGGTTTAAAAATGTTATTATTAGCTGTTTTTAAAAATTGAGTGTTTTTGCTACCCGAGGAAAAAACGCGTGATGCCGCGGTCAGAAAAAAAGCTGCCCAGGAGCAAAAAAAAATTTTTTTCTCAAATGTAAATACGGATGCTAGAATGTGATTCGGGGTGGAATTCCATGTTTAAAAATGTTATTATTAGCTGTTTTTAAAAATTGAGTGTTTTTGCTGCCCGAGGAAAAAACGCGTGATGCCGCGGTCAGGAAAAAAGCTGCCCAGGAGCAAAAAAAATTTTTTTTCTCAAATGTAAATACGGATGCTAGAATGTGATTCGGGGTGGAATTCCATGTTTAAAAATGTTATTATTAGCTGTTTTTAAAAATTGAGTGTTTTTGCTGCCCGAGGAAAAAACGCGTGATGCCGCGGTCAGAAAAAAAGCTGCCCAGGAGCAAAAAATTTTTTTTTTCTCAAATGTAAATACGGATGCTAGAATGTGATTCGGGGTGGAATTCCATGTTTAAAAATGTTATTATTAGCTGTTTTTAAAAATTGAGTGTTTTTGCTACCCGAGGAAAAAACGCGTGATGCCGCGGTCAGAAAAAAAGCTGCCCAGGAGCAAAAAAAATTTTTTTTTCTCAAATGTAAATACGGATGCTAGAATGTGATTCGGGGTGGAATTCCATGTTTAAAAATGTTATTATTAGCTGTTTTTAAAAATTGAGTGTTTTTGCTGCCCGAGGAAAAAACGCGTGATGCCGCGGTCAGAAAAAAAGCTGCCCAGGAGCAAAAAAAATTTTTTTTCTCAAATGTAAATACGGATGCTAGAATGTGATTCGGGGTGGAATTCCATGTTTAAAAATGTTATTATTAGCTGTTTTTAAAAATTGAGTGTTTTTGCTACCCGAGGAAAAAACGCGTGATGCCGCGGTGAGAAAAAAAGCTGCCCAGGAGCAAAAAAAATTTTTTTTCTCAAATGTAAATATGGATGCTAGAATGTGATTCGGGGTGGAATTCCATGTTTAAAAATGTTATTATTAGCTGTTTTTAAAAATTGAGTGTTTTTGCTGCCCGAGGAAAAAACGCGTGATGCCGCGGTCAGAAAAAAAGCTGCCCAGGAGCAAAAAAATTTTTTTTTCTCAAATGTAAATACGGATGCTAGAATGTGATTCGGGGTGGAATTCCATGTTTAAAAATGTTATTATTAGCTGTTTTTAAAAATTGAGTGTTTTTGCTACCCGAGGAAAAAACGCGTGATGCCGCGGTCAGAAAAAAAGCTGCCCAGGAGCAAAAAAATTTTTTTTTCTCAAATGTAAATACGGATGCTAGAATGTGATTCGGGGTGGAATTCCATGTTTAAAAATGTTATTATTAGCTGTTTTTAAAAATTGAGTGTTTTTGCTGCCCGAGGAAAAAACGCGTGATGCCGCGGTCAGAAAAAAAGCTGCCCAGGAGCAAAAAAAATTTTTTTTCTCAAATGTAAATACGGATGCTAGAATGTGATTCGGGGTGGAATTCCATGTTTAAAAATGTTATTATTAGCTGTTTTTAAAAATTGAGTGTTTTTGCTACCCGAGGAAAAAACGCGTGATGCCGCGGTCAGAAAAAAAGCTGCCCAGGAGCAAAAAAATTTTTTTTTCTCAAATGTAAATACGGATGCTAGAATGTGATTCGGGGTGGAATTCCATGTTTAAAAATGTTATTATTAGCTGTTTTTAAAAATTGAGTGTTTTTGCTACCCGAGGAAAAAACGCGTGATGCCGCGGTCAGAAAAAAAGCTGCCCAGGAGCAAAAAAATTTTTTTTTCTCAAATGTAAATACGGATGCTAGAATGTGATTCGGGGTGGAATTCCATGTTTAAAAATGTTATTATTAGCTGTTTTTAAAAATTGAGTGTTTTTGCTGCCCGAGGAAAAAACGCGTGATGCCGCGGTCAGAAACAAAGCTGCCCAGGAGCAAAAAAAATTTTTTTTCTCAAATGTAAATACGGATGCTAGAATGTGATTCGGGGTGGAATTCCATGTTTAAAAATGTTATTATTAGCTGTTTTTAAAAATTGAGTGTTTTTGCTGCCCGAGGAAAAAACGCGTGATGCCGCGGTCAGAAAAAAAGCTGCCCAGGAGCAAAAAAAATTTTTTTTCTCAAATGTAAATACGGATGCTAGAATGTGATTCGGGGTGGAATTCCATGTTTAAAAATGTTATTATTAGCTGTTTTTAAAAATTGAGTGTTTTTGCTGCCCGAGGAAAAAACGCGTGATGCCGCGGTCAGAAAAAAAACTGCCCAGGAGCAAAAAAAAATTTTTTTCTCAAATGTAAATACGGATGCTAGAATGTGATTCGGGGTGGAATTCCATGTTTAAAAATGTTATTATTAGCTGTTTTTAAAAATTGAGTGTTTTTGCTACCCGAGGAAAAAACGCGTGATGCCGCGGTCAGAAAAAAAGCTGCCCAGGAGCAAAAAAAAATTTTTTTCTCAAATGTAAATACGGATGCTAGAATGTGATTCGGGGTGGAATTCCATGTTTAAAAATGTTATTATTAGCTGTTTTTAAAAATTGAGTGTTTTTGCTGCCCGAGGAAAAAACGCGTGATGCCGCGGTCAGAAAAAAAACTGCCCAGGAGCAAAAAAAATTTTTTTTCTCAAATGTAAATACGGATGCTAGAATGTGATTCGGGGTGGAATTCCATGTTTAAAAATGTTATTATTAGCTGTTTTTAAAAATTGAGTGTTTTTGCTACCCGAGGAAAAAACGCGTGATGCCGCGGTCAGAAAAAAAGCTGCCCAGGAGCAAAAAAATTTTTTTTTCTCAAATGTAAATACGGATGCTAGAATGTGATTCGGGGTGGAATTCCATGTTTAAAAATGTTATTATTAGCTGTTTTTAAAAATTGAGTGTTTTTGCTGCCCGAGGAAAAAACGCGTGATGCCGCGGTCAGAAAAAAAGCTGCCCAGGAGCAAAAAAAATTTTTTTTTCTCAAATGTAAATACGGACGCTAGAATGTGATTCGGGGTGGAATTCCAGGTTTAAAAATGTTATTATTAGCTGTTTTTAAAAATTGAGTGTTTTTGCTACCCGAGGAAAAAACGCGTGATGCCGCGGTCAGAAAAAAAGCTGCCCAGGAGCAAAAAAAAATTTTTTTCTCAAATGTAAATACGGATGCTAGAATGTGATTCGGGGTGGAATTCCATGTTTAAAAATGTTATTATTAGCTGTTTTTAAAAATTGAGTGTTTTTGCTGCCCGAGGAAAAAACGCGTGATGCCGCGGTCAGAAAAAAAGCTGCCCAGGAGCAAAAAATTTTTTTTTTCTCAAATGTAAATACGGATGCTAGAATGTGATTCGGGGTGGAATTCCATGTTTAAAAATGTTATTATTAGCTGTTTTTAAAAATTGAGTGTTTTTGCTACCCGAGGAAAAAACGCGTGATGCCGCGGTCAGAAAAAAAGCTGCCCAGGAGCAAAAAAATTTTTTTTTCTCAAATGTAAATACGGACGCTAGAATGTGATTCGGGGTGGAATTCCATGTTTAAAAATGTTATTATTAGCTGTTTTTAAAAATTGAGTGTTTTTGCTGCCCGAGGA
This sequence comes from Pantherophis guttatus, assembly GCF_059756535.1. Classification (NCBI taxonomy): domain Eukaryota; kingdom Metazoa; phylum Chordata; class Lepidosauria; order Squamata; family Colubridae; genus Pantherophis; species Pantherophis guttatus. The sequence continues at coordinate 3,792,753 of NC_142080.1, forward strand.
AAAAACGCGTGATGCCGCGGTCAGAAAAAAAGCTGCCCAGGAGCAAAAAAAATTTTTTTTCTCAAATGTAAATACGGATGCTAGAATGTGATTCGGGGTGGAATTCCATGTTTAAAAATGTTATTATTAGCTGTTTTTAAAAATTGAGTGTTTTTGCTACCCGAGGAAAAAACGCGTGATGCCGCGGTCAGAAAAAAAACTGCCCAGGAGCAAAAAAAATTTTTTTTCTCAAATGTAAATACGGATGCTAGAATGTGATTCGGGGTGGAATTCCATGTTTAAAAATGTTATTATTAGCTGTTTTTAAAAATTGAGTGTTTTTGCTGCCCGAGGAAAAAACGCGTGATGCCGCGGTCAGAAAAAAAGCTGCCCAGGAGCAAAAAAATTTTTTTTTCTCAAATGTAAATACGGATGCTAGAATGTGATTCGGGGTGGAATTCCATGTTTAAAAATGTTATTATTAGCTGTTTTTAAAAATTGACTGTTTTTGCTGCCCGAGGAAAAAACGCGTGATGCCGCGGTCAGAAAAAAAGCTGCCCAGGAGCAAAAAAAATTTTTTTTCTCAAATGTAAATACGGATGCTAGAATGTGATTTGGGGTGGAATTCCATGTTTAAAAATGTTATTATTAGCTGTTTTTAAAAATTGAGTGTTTTTGCTACCCGAGGAAAAAACGCGTGATGCTGCGGTCAGAAAAAAAGCTGCCCAGCAGCAAAAAAAAATTTTTTTCTCAAATGTAAACACGGATGCTAGAATGTGATTCGGGGTGGAATTCCATGTTTAAAAATCTTATTATTAGCTGTTTTTAAAAATTGAGTGTTTTTGCTACCCGAGGAAAAAACGCGTGATGCCGCGGTCAGAAAAAAAGCTGCCCAGGAGCAAAAAAAAATTTGTTTCTCAAATGTAAATACGGATGCTAGAATGTGATTCGGGGTGGAATTCCATGTTTAAAAATGTTATTATTAGCTGTTTTTAAAAATTGAGTGTTTTTGCTGCCCGAGGAAAAAACGCGTGATGCCGCGGTCAGAAAAAAAACTGCCCAGGAGCAAAAAAAATTGTTTTGACTCAAATGTAACAACGGATGCTAGAATGTGATTCGGGGTGGAATTCCATGCTTAAAAATGTTATTATTAGCTGTTTTTAAAAATTGAGTGTTTTTGCTACCCGAGGAAAAAACGCGTGATGCCGCGGTCAGAAAAAAAGCTGCCCAGGAGCAAAAAAATTTTTTTTTCTCAAATGTAAATACGGATGCTAGAATGTGATTCGGGGTGGAATTCCATGTTTAAAAATGTTATTATTAGCTGTTTTTAAAAATTGAGTGTTTTTGCTGCCCGAGGAAAAAACGCGTGATGCCGCGGTCAGAAAAAAAGCTGCCCAGGAGCAAAAAAATTTTTTTTTCTCAAATGTAAATACGGATGCTAGAATGTGATTCGGGGTGGAATTCCATGTTTAAAAATGTTATTATTAGCTGTTTTTAAAAATTGACTGTTTTTGCTGCCCGAGGAAAAAACGCGTGATGCCGCGGTCAGAAAAAAAGCTGCCCAGGAGCAAAAAAAATTTTTTTTCTCAAATGTAAATACGGATGCTAGAATGTGATTTGGGGTGGAATTCCATGTTTAAAAATGTTATTATTAGCTGTTTTTAAAAATTGAGTGTTTTTGCTACCCGAGGAAAAAACGCGTGATGCTGCGGTCAGAAAAAAAGCTGCCCAGCAGCAAAAAAAAATTTTTTTCTCAAATGTAAACACGGATGCTAGAATGTGATTCGGGTTGGAATTCCATGTTTAAAAATGTTATTATTAGCTGTTTTTAAAAATTGAGTGTTTTTGCTACCCGAGGAAAAAACGCGTGATGCCGCGGTCAGAAAAAAAGCTGCCCAGGAGCAAAAAAAAATTTGTTTCTCAAATGTAAATACGGATGCTAGAATGTGATTCGGGGTGGAATTCCATGTTTAAAAATGTTATTATTAGCTGTTTTTAAAAATTGAGTGTTTTTGCTGCCCGAGGAAAAAACGCGTGATGCCGCGGTCAGAAAAAAAACTGCCCAGGAGCAAAAAAAATTGTTTTGACTCAAATGTAACAACGGATGCTAGAATGTGATTCGGGGTGGAATTCCATGCTTAAAAATGTTATTATTAGCTGTTTTTAAAAATTGAGTGTTTTTGCTACCCGAGGAAAAAACGCGTGATGCCGCGGTCAGAAAAAAAGCTGCCCAGGAGCAAAAAAATTTTTTTTTCTCAAATGTAAATACGGATGCTAGAATGTGATTCGGGGTGGAATTCCATGTTTAAAAATGTTATTATTAGCTGTTTTTAAAAATTGAGTGTTTTTGCTGCCCGAGGAAAAAACGCGTGATGCCGCGGTCAGAAAAAAAGCTGCCCAGGAGCAAAAAAATTTTTTTTTCTCAAATGTAAATACGGATGCTAGAATGTGATTCGGGGTGGAATTCCATGTTTAAAAATGTTATTATTAGCTGTTTTTAAAAATTGACTGTTTTTGCTGCCCGAGGAAAAAACGCGTGATGCCGCGGTCAGAAAAAAAGCTGCCCAGGAGCAAAAAAATTTTTTTTTCTCAAATGTAAATACGGATGCTAGAATGTGATTCGGGGTGGAATTCCATGTTTAAAAATGTTATTATTAGCTGTTTTTAAAAATTGACTGTTTTTGCTGCCCGAGGAAAAAACGCGTGATGCCGCGGTCAGAAAAAAAGCTGCCCAGGAGCAAAAATTTTTTTTTTTCTCAAATGTAAATACGGATGCTAGAATGTGATTCGGGGTGGAATTCCATGTTTAAAAATGTTATTATTAGCTGTTTTTAAAAATTGAGTGTTTTTGCTGCCCGAGGAAAAAACGCGTGATGCCGCGGTCAGAAAAAAAGCTGCCCAGGAGCAAAAAAAAATTTTTTTCTCAAATGTAAATACGGATGCTAGAATGTGATTCGGGGTGGAATTCCATGTTTAAAAATGTTATTATTAGCTGTTTTTAAAAATTGAGTGTTTTTGCTACCCGAGGAAAAAACGCGTGATGCCGCGGTCAGAAAAAAAGCTGCCCAGGAGCAAAAAAATTTTTTTTTCTCAAATGTAAATACGGATGCTAGAATGTGATTCGGGGTGGAATTCCATGTTTAAAAATGTTATTATTAGCTGTTTTTAAAAATTGAGTGTTTTTGCTACCCGAGGAAAAAACGCGTGATGCCGCGGTCAGAAAAAAAGCTGCCCAGGAGCAAAAAAAAATTTTTTTCTCAAATGTAAACACGGATGCTAGAATGTGATTCGGGGTGGAATTCCATGTTTAAAAATGTTATTATTAGCTGTTTTTAAAAATTGAGTGTTTTTGCTACCCGAGGAAAAAACGCGTGATGCCGCGGTCAGAAAAAAAGCTGCCCAGGAGCAAAAAAATTTTTTTTTCTCAAATGTAAATACGGATGCTAGAATGTGATTCGGGGTGGAATTCCATGTTTAAAAATGTTATTATTAGCTGTTTTTAAAAATTGAGTGTTTTTGCTGCCCGAGGAAAAAACGCGTGATGCCGCGGTCAGAAAAAAAACTGCCCAGGAGCAAAAAAAATTTTTTTTCTCAAATGTAAATACGGATGCTAGAATGTGATTCGGGGTGGAATTCCATGTTTAAAAATGTTATTATTAGCTGTTTTTAAAAATTGAGTGTTTTTGCTCCCCGAGGAAAAAACGCGTGATGCCGCGGTCAGAAAAAAAGCTGCCCAGGAGCAAAAAAAAATTTTTTTCTCAAATGTAAATACGGATGCTAGAATGTGATTCGGGGTGGAATTCCATGTTTAAAAATGTTATTATTAGCTGTTTTTAAAAATTGAGTGTTTTTGCTGCCCGAGGAAAAAACGCGTGATGCCGCGGTCAGAAAAAAAACTGCCCAGGAGCAAAAAAAATTTTTTTTCTCAAATGTAAATACGGATGCTAGAATGTGATTCGGGGTGGAATTCCATGTTTAAAAATGTTATTATTAGCTGTTTTTAAAAATTGAGTGTTTTTGCTACCCGAGGAAAAAACGCGTGATGCCGCGGTCAGAAAAAAAGCTGCCCAGGAGCAAAAAAATTTTTTTTTCTCAAATGTAAATACGGATGCTAGAATGTGATTCGGGGTGGAATTCCATGTTTAAAAATGTTATTATTAGCTGTTTTTAAAAATTGAGTGTTTTTGCTGCCCGAGGAAAAAACGCGTGATGCCGCGGTCAGAAAAAAAACTGCCCAGGAGCAAAAAAAAAATTTTTTCTCAAATGTAAATACGGATGCTAGAATGTGATTCGGGGTGGAATTCCATGTTTAAAAATGTTATTATTAGCTGTTTTTAAAAATTGAGTGTTTTTGCTACCCGAGGAAAAAACGCGTGATGCGCGGTCAGAAAAAAAGCTGCCCAGGAGCAAAAAAAATTTTTTTTTCTCAAATGTAAATACGGACGCCAGAATGTGATTCGGGGTGGAATTCCATGTTTAAAAATGTTATTATTAGCTGTTTTTAAAAATTGAGTGTTTTTGCTGCCCGAGGAAAAAACGCGTGATGCCGCGGTCAGAAAAAAAGCTGCCCAGGAGCAAAAAAAATTTTTTTTTCTCAAATGTAAATACGGACGCTAGAATGTGATTCGGGGTGGAATTCCAGGTTTAAAAATGTTATTATTAGCTGTTTTTAAAAATTGAGTGTTTTTGCTACCCGAGGAAAAAACGCGTGATGCCGCGGTCAGAAAAAAAGCTGCCCAGGAGCAAAAAAAAATTTTTTTCTCAAATGTAAATACGGATGCTAGAATGTGATTCGGGGTGGAATTCCATGTTTAAAAATGTTATTATTAGCTGTTTTTAAAAATTGAGTGTTTTTGCTGCCCGAGGAAAAAACGCGTGATGCCGCGGTCAGGAAAAAAGCTGCCCAGGAGCAAAAAAAATTTTTTTTCTCAAATGTAAATACGGATGCTAGAATGTGATTCGGGGTGGAATTCCATGTTTAAAAATGTTATTATTAGCTGTTTTTAAAAATTGAGTGTTTTTGCTACCCGAGGAAAAAACGCGTGATGCCGCGGTCAGAAAAAAAGCTGCCCAGGAGCAAAAAATTTTTTTTTTCTCAAATGTAAATACGGATGCTAGAATGTGATTCGGGGTGGAATTCCATGTTTAAAAATGTTATTATTAGCTGTTTTTAAAAATTGAGTGTTTTTGCTACCCGAGGAAAAAACGCGTGATGCCGCGGTCAGAAAAAAAGCTGCCCAGGAGCAAAAAAATTTTTTTTTCTCAAATGTAAATACGGACGCTAGAATGTGATTCGGGGTGGAATTCCATGTTTAAAAATGTTATTATTAGCTGTTTTTAAAAATTGAGTGTTTTTGCTACCCGAGGAAAAAACGCGTGATGCCGCGGTCAGAAAAAAAGCTGCCCAGGAGCAAAAAATTTTTTTTTTCTCAAATGTAAATACGGATGCTAGAATGTGATTCGGGGTGGAATTCCATGTTTAAAAATGTTATTATTAGCTGTTTTTAAAAATTGAGTGTTTTTGCTACCCGAGGAAAAAACGCGTGATGCCGCGGTCAGAAAAAAAGCTGCCCAGGAGCAAAAAAATTTTTTTTTCTCAAATGTAAATACGGACGCTAGAATGTGATTCGGGGTGGAATTCCATGTTTAAAAATGTTATTATTAGCTGTTTTTAAAAATTGAGTGTTTTTGCTGCCCGAGGAAAAAACGCGTGATGCCGCGGTCAGAAAAAAAGCTGCCCAGGAGCAAAAAAAATTTTTTTTCTCAAATGTAAATACGGATGCTAGAATGTGATTCGGGGTGGAATTCCATGTTTAAAAATGTTATTATTAGCTGTTTTTAAAAATTGAGTGTTTTTGCTACCCGAGGAAAAAACGCGTGATGCCGCGGTCAGAAAAAAAACTGCCCAGGAGCAAAAAAAAATTTTTTTCTCAAATGTAAATACGGATGCTAGAATGTGATTCGGGGTGGAATTCCATGTTTAAAAATGTTATTATTAGCTGTTTTTAAAAATTGAGTGTTTTTGCTGCCCGAGGAAAAAACGCGTGATGCCGCGGTCAGAAAAAAAGCTGCCCAGGAGCAAAAAAATTTTTTTTTCTCAAATGTAAATACGGATGCTAGAATGTGATTCGGGGTGGAATTCCATGTTTAAAAATGTTATTATTAGCTGTTTTTAAAAATTGAGTGTTTTTGCTACCCGAGGAAAAAACGCGTGATGCCGCGGTCAGAAAAAAAGCTGCCCAGGAGCAAAAAAAAATTTTTTTCTCAAATGTAAATACGGATGCTAGAATGTGATTCGGGGTGGAATTCCATGTTTAAAAATGTTATTATTAGCTGTTTTTAAAAATTGAGTGTTTTTGCTGCCCGAGGAAAAAACGCGTGATGCCGCGGTCAGAAAAAAAACTGCCCAGGAGCAAAAAAAATTTTTTTTCTCAAATGTAAATACGGATGCTAGAATGTGATTCGGGGTGGAATTCCATGTTTAAAAATGTTATTATTAGCTGTTTTTAAAAATTGAGTGTTTTTGCTGCCCGAGGAAAAAACGCGTGATGCCGCGGTCAGAAAAAAAGCTGCCCAGGAGCAAAAAATTTTTTTTTTCTCAAATGTAAATACGGATGCTAGAATGTGATTCGGGGTGGAATTCCATGTTTAAAAATGTTATTATTAGCTGTTTTTAAAAATTGACTGTTTTTGCTGCCCGAGGAAAAAACGCGTGATGCCGCGGTCAGAAAAAAAGCTGCCCAGGAGCAAAAAAAAATTTTTTTCTCAAATGTAAATACGGATGCTAGAATGTGATTCGGGGTGGAATTCCATGTTTAAAAATGTTATTATTAGCTGTTTTTAAAAATTGAGTGTTTTTGCTACCCGAGGAAAAAACGCGTGATGCCGCGGTCAGAAAAAAAACTGCCCAGGAGCAAAAAAAAATTTTTTTCTCAAATGTAAACACGGATGCTAGAATGTGATTCGGGGTGGAATTCCATGTTTAAAAATGTTATTATTAGCTGTTTTTAAAAATTGAGTGTTTTTGCTACCCGAGGAAAAAACGCGTGATGCCGCGGTCAGAAAAAAAACTGCCCAGGAGCAAAAAAAAATTTTTTTCTCAAATGTAAACACGGATGCTAGAATGTGATTCGGGGTGGAATTCCATGTTTAAAAATGTTATTATTAGCTGTTTTTAAAAATTGAGTGTTTTTGCTGCCCGAGGAAAAAACGCGTGATGCCGCGGTCAGAAAAAAAACTGCCCAGGAGCAAAAAAAATTTTTTTTCTCAAATGTAAATACGGATGCTAGAATGTGATTCGGGGTGGAATTCCATGTTTAAAAATGTTATTATTAGCTGTTTTTAAAAATTGAGTGTTTTTGCTGCCCGAGGAAAAAACGCGTGATGCCACGGTCAGAAAAAAAGCTGCCCAGGAGCAAAAAAAAATTTTTTTCTCAAATGTAAATACGGATGCTAGAATGTGATTCGGGGTGGAATTCCATGTTTAAAAATGTTATTATTAGCTGTTTTTAAAAATTGAGTGTTTTTGCTACCCGAGGAAAAAACGCGTGATGCCGCGGTCAGAAAAAAAGCTGCCCAGGAGCAAAAAAAATTTTTTTTCTCAAATGTAAATACGGATGCTAGAATGTGATTCGGGGTGGAATTCCATGTTTAAAAATGTTATTATTAGCTGTTTTTAAAAATTGAGTGTTTTTGCTGCCCAAGGAAAAAACGCGTGATGCCGCGGTCAGAAAAAAAGCTGCCCAGGAGCAAAAAAAATTTTTTTTCTCAAATGTAAATACGGATGCTAGAATGTGATTCGGGGTGGAATTCCATGTTTAAAAATGTTATTATTAGCTGTTTTTAAAAATTGAGTGTTTTTGCTACCCGAGGAAAAAACGCGTGATGCCGCGGTCAGAAAAAAAACTGCCCAGGAGCAAAAAAAAATTTTTTTCTCAAATGTAAACACGGATGCTAGAATGTGATTCGGGGTGGAATTCCATGTTTAAAAATGTTATTATTAGCTGTTTTTAAAAATTGAGTGTTTTTGCTGCCCGAGGAAAAAACGCGTGATGCCGCGGTCAGAAAAAAAGCTGCCCAGGAGGAAAAAAAATTTTTTTTCTCAAATGTAAATACGGATGCTAGAATGTGATTCGGGGTGGAATTCCATGTTTAAAAATGTTATTATTAGCTGTTTTTAAAAATTGAGTGTTTTTGCTACCCGAGGAAAAAACGCGTGATGCCGCGGTCAGAAAAAAAGCTGCCCAGGAGCAAAAATTTTTTTTTTTCTCAAATGTAAATACGGATGCTAGAATGTGATTCGGGGTGGAATTCCATGTTTAAAAATGTTATTATTAGCTGTTTTTAAAAATTGACTGTTTTTGCTGCCCGAGGAAAAAACGTGTGATGCCGCGGTCAGAAAAAAAGCTGCCCAGGAGCAAAAAAAATTTTTTTTCTCAAATGTAAATACGGATGCTAGAATGTGATTCGGGGTGGAATTCCATGTTTAAAAATGTTATTATTAGCTGTTTTTAAAAATTGAGTGTTTTTGCTGCCCGAGGAAAAAACGCGTGATGCCGCGGTCAGAAAAAAAGCTGCCCAGGAGCAAAAAAAATTTTTTTTCTCAAATGTAAATACGGATGCTAGAATGTGATTCGGGGTGGAATTCCATGTTTAAAAATGTTATTATTAGCTGTTTTTAAAAATTGAGTGTTTTTGCTACCCGAGGAAAAAACGCGTGATGCCGCGGTCAGAAAAAAAACTGCCCAGGAGCAAAAAAAAATTTTTTTCTCAAATGTAAACACGGATGCTAGAATGTGATTCGGGGTGGAATTCCATGTTTAAAAATGTTATTATTAGCTGTTTTTAAAAATTGAGTGTTTTTGCTACCCGAGGAAAAAACGCGTGATGCCGCGGTCAGAAAAAAAGCTGCCCAGGAGCAAAAAAATTTTTTTTTCTCAAATGTAAATACGGATGCTAGAATGTGATTCGGGGTGGAATTCCATGTTTAAAAATGTTATTATTAGCTGTTTTTAAAAATTGAGTGTTTTTGCTACCCGAGGAAAAAACGCGTGATGCCGCGGTCAGAAAAAAAGCTGCCCAGGAGCAAAAAAAATTTTTTTTCTCAAATGTAAATACGGATGCTAGAATGTGATTCGGGGTGGAATTCCATGTTTAAAAATGTTATTATTAGCTGTTTTTAAAAATTGAGTGTTTTTGCTGCCCGAGGAAAAAACGCCTGATGCCGCGGTCAGAAAAAAAGCTGCCCAGGAGCAAAAAAATTTTTTTTTCTCAAATGTAAATACGGATGCTAGAATGTGATTCGGGGTGGAATTCCATGTTTAAAAATGTTATTATTAGCTGTTTTTAAAAATTGAGTGTTTTTGCTGCCCGAGGAAAAAACGCGTGATGCCGTGGTCAGAAAAAAAGCTGCCCAGGAGCAAAAAAAATTTTTTTTTCTCAAATGTAAATACGGACGCTAGAATGTGATTCGGGGTGGAATTCCATGTTTAAAAATGTTATTATTAGCTGTTTTTAAAAATTGAGTGTTTTTGCTACCCGAGGAAAAAACGCGTGATGCCGCGGTCAGAAAAAAAACTGCCCAGGAGCAAAAAAATTTTTTTTTCTCAAATGTAAATACGGATGCTAGAATGTGATTCGGGGTGGAATTCCATGTTTAAAAATGTTATTATTAGCTGTTTTTAAAAATTGAGTGTTTTTGCTACCCGAGGAAAAAACGCGTGATGCCGCGGTCAGAAAAAAAGCTGCCCAGGAGCAAAAAAATTTTTTTTTCTCAAATGTAAATACGGACGCTAGAATGTGATTCGGGGTGGAATTCCATGTTTAAAAATGTTATTATTAGCTGTTTTTAAAAATTGAGTGTTTTTGCTGCCCGAGGAAAAAACGCGTGATGCCGCGGTCAGAAAAAAAGCTGCCCAGGAGCAAAGAAATTTTTTTTTCTCAAATGTAAATACGGATGCTAGAATGTGATTCGGGGTGGAATTCCATGCTTAAAAATATTATTATTAGCTGTTTTTAAAAATCGAGTGTTTTTGCTGCCAGAGAAAGAAAACGCGTGATGCCGTGGTCAGAAAAAAAACTGCTCAGGACTAAAAAATTTTTTTTGACTCGAATGTAACAACGGATGCTAGAATGTGATTCGGGGTGGAATTCCATGTTTAAAAATGTTATTATTAGCTGTTTTTAAAAATTGAGTGTTTTTGCTACCCGAGGAAAAAACGCGTGATGCCGCGGTCAGAAAAAAAGCTGCCCAGGAGCAAAAAATTTTTTTTTTCTCAAATGTAAATACGGATGCTAGAATGTGATTCGGGGTGGAATTCCATGTTTAAAAATGTTATTATTAGCTGTTTTTAAAAATTGAGTGTTTTTGCTGCCCGAGGAAAAAACGCGTGATGCCGCGGTCAGAAAAAAAACTGCCCAGGAGCAAAAAAAATTTTTTTTCTCAAATGTAAATACGGATGCTAGAATGTGATTCGGGGTGGAATTCCATGTTTAAAAATGTTATTATTAGCTGTTTTTAAAAATTGAGTGTTTTTGCTACCCGAGGAAAAAACGCGTGATGCCGCGGTCAGAAAAAAAGCTGCCCAGGAGCAAAAAAAAATTTTTTTCTCAAATGTAAATACGGATGCTAGAATGTGATTCGGGGTGGAATTCCATGTTTAAAAATGTTATTATTAGCTGTTTTTAAAAATTGAGTGTTTTTGCTGCCCGAGGAAAAAACGCGTGATGCCGCGGTCAGAAAAAAAGCTGCCCAGGAGCAAAAAAAATGCTTTTTCTCAAATGTAAATACGGATGCTAGAATGTGATTCGGGGTGGAATTCCAGGTTTAAAAATGTTATTATTAGCTGTTTTTAAAAATTGAGTGTTTTTGCTACCCGAGGAAAAAACGCGTGATGCCGCGGTCAGAAAAAAAGCTGCCCAGGAGCAAAAAAAAATTTTTTTCTCAAATGTAAATACGGATGCTAGAATGTGATTCGGGGTGGAATTCCATGTTTAAAAATGTTATTATTAGCTGTTTTTAAAAATTGAGTGTTTTTGCTGCCCGAGGAAAAAACGCGTGATGCCGCGGTCAGAAAAAAAGCTGCCCAGGAGCAAAAAAAAATTTTTTTCTCAAATGTAAATACGGATGCTAGAATGTGATTCGGGGTGGAATTCCATGTTTAAAAATGTTATTATTAGCTGTTTTTAAAAATTGAGTGTTTTTGCTACCCGAGGAAAAAACGCGTGATGCCGCGGTCAGAAAAAAAACTGCCCAGGAGCAAAAAAATTTTTTTTTCTCAAATGTAAATACGGACGCTAGAATGTGATTCGGGGTGGAATTCCATGTTTAAAAATGTTATTATTAGCTGTTTTTAAAAATTGAGTGTTTTTGCTGCCCGAGGAAAAAACGCCTGATGCCGCGGTCAGAAAAAAAGCTGCCCAGGAGCAAAAAAAATTTTTTTTCTCAAATGTAAATACGGATGCTAGAATGTGATTCGGGGTGGAATTCCATGTTTAAAAATGTTATTATTAGCTGTTTTTAAAAATTGAGTGTTTTTGCTACCCGAGGAAAAAACGCGTGATGCCGCGGTCAGAAAAAAAGCTGCCCAGGAGCAAAAAAAATTTTTTTTCTCAAATGTAAATACGGACGCTAGAATGTGATTCGGGGTGGAATTCCATGTTTAAAAATGTTATTATTAGCTGTTTTTAAAAATTGAGTGTTTTTGCTGCCCGAGGAAAAAACGCGTGATGCCGCGGTCAGAAAAAAAGCTGCCCAGGAGCAAAAAAATTTTTTTTTCTCAAATGTAAATACGGATGCTAGAATGTGATTCGGGGTGGAATTCCATGCTTAAAAATGTTATTATTAGCTGTTTTTAAAAATCGAGTGTTGGAGTGGGACGGTAGTTTTCACCTTCCAAGTTCATTGCCCTCCTTCTCTTGGACAAGCTAAAAGAATCTCCACTATTTAAAGGAGATTTCATTGTGTTCATCCTCATTTTTTTCCCCTCCACCATTCTGTTCCCAATCTCCAGGATGGTTTCGCTGCCTTGGATCCTTTCGTTCCCATCGAGGTTTGCAACTACACGGATATGGAGTTTGAGAGCTGCTACCAGTATTATCTGGAACGCAAGTGGCTGCAGCATGAAAAAGGCAAGTTTAGCTGTTTTCAGAGCCAAGCTGTGAAGTTTCCTGCCTGTTTGAAAGGGTAGAATAGTAAAGTCAAGGGATTTGTTCACTTCTGTATCAAGGCACCTGGCTACAAACCAGGAGACGGGGAGTTCTAGTCATGCCTTAGGCATGAAAGTCGGCTGGGTGACTTTGGGCCAAACACCAGGAGACTGGGAGTTCTAGTCCTGCCTTAGGCATGAAAGTCGACTGGGTGACTTTGAGCCAAACACCAGGAGACTGGGAGTTCTAGTCCTGCCTTAGGCATGAAAGTCGACTGGGTGACTTTGAGCCAAACACCAGGAGACTGGGAGTTCTAGTCCTGCCTTAGGCATGAAAGTCGACTGGGTGACTTTGGGCCAATCACCAGGAGACTGGGTGTTCTAGTCCTGCCTTAGACATGAAAAGTCGACTGGGTGACTTTGGGCCAAACACCAGGAGACTGGGAGTTCTAGTCCTGCCTTAGGCATGAAAGTCGACTGGGTGACTTTGGGCCAATCACCAGGAGACTGGGTGTTCTAGTCCTGCCTTAGACATGAAAAGTCGACTGGGTGACTTTGGGCCAATCACCAGGAGACTGGGAGTTCTAGTCCTGCCTTAGGCATGAAAGTCGACTGGGTGACTTTGGGCCAATCACCAGGAGACTGGGAGTTCTAGTCCCGCCTTAGGCATGAAAGTCGGCTGGGTGACTTTGGGCCAAACACCAGGAGACTGGGAGTTCTAGTCCTGCCTTAGGCATGAAAGTCGGCTGGGTGACTTTGGGCCAAACACCAGGAGACTGGGAGTTCTAGTCCTGCCTTAGGCATGAAAGTCGACTGGGTGACTTTGAGCCAATCACCAGGAGACTGGGAGTTCTAGTCCTGCCTTAGACATGAAAAGTCGACTGGGTGACTTTGGGCCAATCACCAGGAGACTGGGAGTTCTAGTCCTGCCTTAGGCATGAAAGTCGACTGGGTGACTTTGGGCCAATCACCAGGAGACTGGGAGTTCTAGTCCTGCCTTAGACATGAAAAGTCGACTGGGTGACTTTGGGCCAATCACCAGGAGACTGGGAGTTCTAGTCCTGCCTTAGGCATGAAAGTCGACTGGGTGACTTTGAGCCAAACACCAGGAGACTGGGAGTTCTAGTCCTGCCTTAGACATGAAAAGTCGACTGGGTGACTTTGGGCCAAACACCAGGAGACTGGGAGTTCTAGTGCCGCCTTAGACATGAAAAGTCGACTGGGTGACTTTGGGCCAATCACCAGGAGACTGGGAGTTCTAGTCCCGCCTTAGACATGAAAGTCGACTGGGTGACTTTGAGCCAATCACCAGGAGACGGTGAGTTCTAGTCCCGCCTTAGGCATGAAAGCCGACTGGGTGGTTGTGGGGGAAAATAGGAGGAAGCAGTATTGGATACCTTCACCATCTTGAATGATTTATAAAAAAACAGTAAAGGCAGGATTAAAAAAAAAAAACCCCTAATGAATAAAATAAACGAACGAAACTTGCTTGTAAGATGATTTTGTGTGTCTGTGTGTGTTTATTCTGGAGCCCGTTCCTAACCTAACCGTTTTTCTTTCTTTTTTTTTTTCTTTCTTCCTTCCTTCCTTCCTTCCTTCCTTCCTTCCTTCCTTCCTTCCTTCCTTCCTTTCTTTCTTTCTTTCTTTCTTTTTTATCTGTATATGAAACTCTTTCCATGCTGAAATAGCCAACACCAAAGAGGGGAGACTGGAGCTTCGTTTTCTCACCGGACGCAACCCCGGATTGTTCGAACGAATCAGCGCTTTCTTGTAGCCAAGGATCTCTCCCACCGACCCGCGGACATCCTGGTTTAAGAAATTCCCCTTGTAATAAACGTTCTAAAAAGATTCCCCTTTTTGGCCTGTGCTCTTTCGTAGACTAACCTGGAACACGTTGTCTTGGAAAAAGTCATTTTTGTTGTTTTTGTTTTTTTACAAAAATTCATCCAGTGAATTCAAACCTGTTTACAGGTCAAGCCCTCGACGTCCCACCACAAAACGAGTCCCCAAATTCCTGGCGCTGAGTGAAACATTTCTTCAGTTTACCCGGCTTTGCGACTCTCCTTGCCATCGTTGTTAAGTGAATCGTTGCAGTTGATAAAGTGAGTAACCTGGTTGGTGAGCGAATCTGTCTTCCCCACCGACACTGCTCATCAGAAGGTCGCAAAAAGGGGATCGGGTGCAACCGTCATAAATACGAGTCACATGACCACGGAGGACGCTGGAACGGTCGTTAAGTGTGAAAAAACCGGTCACAATAATCCACTTTTTTTTTTTTTCAGTGACTTTGAATGGTCCCTAAATGAACTGTTGTAAGTCGAGGACTAGCTGTACAGAGACTGCCTCGTAATTGTATTAAACTCATCCAATTTTAACTCAGGAGGAAGTGTAGTTTAGCTGTAAGTAGATGTACCGTTTCAATATTTAATTTTATGGCACCCTTTTCCCTGTATCCTAGCTGGTTCCCTTGGATTTTGTGGGCAGTGAAAGAAATTAACCTTCTAAAATCAGGACTGGAGGCTCAAACCTACGATGAACAGTTGCAGGAAACGGGCGTGGCTGGTCTATTCAAGAGAAGGACCAGGGGAGACAGGAGAGCATCTTCCAGTATTTGAGGGGCTGCCCCAGGGAGGAGGAAGGGGGTCAAGCTATTTTCCAAAGCAGAAGAAAGAAAGAAAGAAAGAAAGAAAGAAAGAAAGAAAGAAAGAAAGAAAGAAAGGTAGAAGGGAGGGAGGGAAGGAAAGAAAGAAGAAAGAAATCTGAGTGAACCATGGATGGACAGAAGACATGGCTAGTCTAGTGAAGAGAAGGACCAGGGGAGACAGGAGAGCATCTTCCAATATTTGAGGGGCTGCCACAGAGAGGAGGAAGGGGGTCAAGCTATTTTCCAAAGCAGAAGAAAGAAAGAAAGGAAGGGAGGAAGGAATGAAAGAAAGAAAGGTAGAAGGGAGGGAGGGAAGGAAAAGAAGGAAAGAAAGAAAGGAAGAAATCTGAGTGAACCATGGATGGACAGAAGACATGGCTGGTCTAGTGAAGAGAAGGACCAGGGGAGACAGGATAGCCGTCTTCCAATATCTGAGGGGCTGCCACAGAGAGGAGGGGCTCAAACTATTTTCCAAAGCAGAAGAAAGAAAGAAAGAAAGAAAGGAAGGAAGGGAGGAAGGAATGAAAGAAAGAAAGGTAGAAGGGAGGGAGGGAAGGAAAAGAAGGAAAGGAAGAAAGGAAGAAATCTGAGTGAACCATGGATGGTACAGAAGACATGGCTAGTCTAATGAAAAAAAGGACCAGGGGAGACAGGAGAGCATCTTCCAATATTTGAGGGGCTGCCCCAGAGAGGAGGAAGGGGGTCAAGCTATTTTCCAAAGCAGAAGAAAGAAAGAAAGAGGAAGGAAGGAAGGAAGGAAAGAAAGGTAGAAGGGAGGGAGGGAAGGAAAGAAAGAAAGAAAGAGGAAGGGGGGAAGGAAACAAAGGTAGAAGGGAGGGAGGGAAGGAAAGAAAGAAAGAAAGAAATCTGAGTGAACCATGGATGGACAGAAGACATGGCTAGTCCAGTGAAGAGAAGGACCAGGGGAGACGGGAGAGCCGTCTTCCAATATTTGAGGGGCTGCCCCAGAGAGGAGGAAGGGGGTCAAGCTATTTTCCAAAGTGAAAGAAAAAGAGAGGAAGGGAGGAAGGAAAGAAAGGTAGAAGGGAGGGAGGGAAGGAAAGAAAGAAGAAAGAAATCTGAATGAACCATGGATGGACAGAAGACATGGCTGGTCTAGTGAAGAGAAGGACCAGGGGAGACGGGAGAGCATCTTCCAATATTTGAGGGGCTGCCCCAGAGAGGATGGGGGGGGTCAAGCTGTTTTCCGGGGCGCCGGAAAGACAAGGAATAATGCATGGAAACTGAACAGGGAGAGATTCCACAGCTTGCCTTTGGAAGTTGTGGGAGCTTCATCACCGGAGGCTTTCAAGAAGAGATTGGACTGCCATCTGTCAGAAATGGTGTAGGTGTAGATGTCTCTTGCTTGGGTGAGGGGTTGGACTAGATGACCTTCAAGGTCCCCTTCCAACTCGTGTTAATCTGTAGTTTAATGCAAAGAAGGACCCGGGAAGACAGGATAGCATTTGAGGGGCTGCCCCAGAGAGGAGGAAGGGGGTCAAGCTATTTTCCAAAGCACCCGAAGGCCAGACAAGGAAGAATGGATGGAAACCGATCAAGGAGAGATTCAACCTAGAAATAAGGAGGAATTTTCAGACATTGAGAACAATCAACCGATGGAACGGAAGTTGCCTTCCGAAGTTGTGGGAGCTTCATCACTGGAAGCTTTCAAGAAGAGACTGGAGTGCCATCTCTCAGAATTGGGTCTCCTGCTTGGCTGGGGGGTTGGACTAGATGACCTACAAGGTCCCTTTTCTGTGAAACTGTAAACTAGATATTAAGTACCAACCAATGGCCTTCCTGGATGGGGGGGGAAAAAAAAACCCCTCAATTTCACTTTATTACACAAGGAGGTGTGAGGATGGTGGCTCTCTCAGGCTTTGGACTAATTAATTTTAAGTCTAGCCACTCCTTATATCTTAATATTTAATATTGGGGACTTTGAGTTTTTCCCCTCCTGGTGTTTCTTCCTGTAGGTCGGTTATTATTATTATTATTATTATTATTATTATTATTATTATTATTATTATTATTATTATTATTATTTTGGTTGGTTGTTTGAAGAGTGCAGGCTTGCTGATGGGTGACTGTGCAAAGTGTATCCCAGGCTGGATTTTTGAGTCAATATGGGAATAAAACTTCCATGATTCAATTTGCAATAACGCTGCAATCTGTTCATGATCCCATTCATCGCATTACTTCCTGGAGGCTACCATAGAGATGCTTCAGAAGAGGCAGAGCGGCTCTGCAATGACAAGGACGAAAGCAATCAGAAGGCAGGGCTTGTTCCTCACCGGACGTCCCGCCTCATCCTCATCCACTTAACCAATGAAGTTGTAGTATAGATACTGAATGGGGGGGAGGACGACGAAAGCAATCGGAAGGAAGGGACTGTTCCTCACCGGACGTCCCACCTCATCCTTATCCACTTAACCAATGAAGTTGTAGTATAGATACTGAGTGGGGGGGAGGACGACGA